>NC_046172.1:111173412-111416257 GCF_011064425.1 Rattus rattus
CGTGCCTGGTCCTAGAGGGATTCTGCCTCTGTTGTCCCGATTCCACCAGGCAAGTCACTTGCAGCAGATAAGTTAGTCTTACCTTTGGTCCCGAGGCTCCAAGTTAGCTCGCGGGGAGTTTCTGCCACGGGCTCTCGCTGATGTGGCGACAGGAAGATGGCACCACATGCTCTTGGGAACCTCCGTGCCTCAGGGTTCCAGATGGCCTCCGGTGTTTTCCTCTGGAATCAGCAATGTATTATAGAAACAGCCTCTTCTGGTTTAGCAGGCGTGTCTGCCTCTCTGAAGATTTAGCTCTCCTCCCGCGGGATTTGATTGCAGAGAACTGTTTATTCGGTCTGTTTCCTTCAGGTTCCGGCGGTGTCTCCTCCTGTAAACGTTTTTAGCAATGGATGATAAGGGCTTCTAGATTTTCCTGCACTAGCTGACGTGTTACTTATTCTTAATAGCACAGGTAAAAGGTCAATTTTCTATGGGACATTTTCATGGATGGATTGCCCATGTTCAGTATCCAATGATACTCACACACATGAGTATCATTGATTGGTCTTTGGGGATTATTTTTTAAAAGGGATTGTGAGTACAGTAGAGAAATGTATTTGAGGGTATTTAGGGAACAATTGGTTACATGTTTAAGAAATATGACCTCAATACAGGCTATAAAATCTATGAAAGATTAAAAAAAAAGTTTTAGAGGATTTTAATATAAAATATCACTGCTCATATATCATCAAGATCTTTTAAATCTCCATAATCCAGATGGAATGAAATACCTTTGGTTCCACACCTTCAAGTCCTTCTTGTTGGAGTCCTTTGGTACACACCTTTAACACCAAAGAATGACATATAATTGAGGGGCAGACAAAGGGACAGATCAAAGAATGATTTGACAGACTTTGTCAGAGTATGATATGCTCAACACTCAGGAAAAAAGATATTTAAGAGCAGCTCAGGGACAGAGGGTCAGGTGAGTTCAGTGCAGTGTGAGTTGAATATATGCAAGAGTTCATGTAGATCAGTTCAAGTCATCAAAGACAACTAGAGCCAGATAATAAGAAGGAGTCAGAAGATTAGAAAAAGTTGGCAAAGTTAGTCTGAAGCCAAGTGGATTAAAAAAATTAAGAAGATGAGAGAAGCCAGATTGAATCAGTCAGTTTATAGAGGAGTTTGAACCAAAACATCAGAGTTGAACCAGCCAGCCGGTGTTCAGAAAGAGATAGAAAGGGTGAATTTAGTCAGCTCTAAAACCACTGAACAATTATATCCAGTGAATAAAAGTTACTTTTATTAGAAGCATATGATACAAAGAATCAAGAAAAATGATTGTTCTTTGAGAAAATCAAGAAGATAGAAAAATCCTTAACCAAACTAGCTAAAGGACACAGAGACAGCATCCAAATTAACAGAATCAGAAATCAGAAAGTTAGACATAACAGTAGAAACTGAGAAAATTAAAAAAAAATCATGAGATCTTTCTACAAGAGATCTTACTTGACAAAGCTGGAAAATATAGATGAACTTGATGGTTTATAGAAAGATACCTACCACGTGCCAAAGTTAAATAAAGAATTGGTAAAATAAATCTCCTATAACACCTATGAGGAAGCAGTGATTAAAAGGTCAGGGCTAGATGGTTTAATTTGAGAAATTCACAGTTCTTCAAAGGAAAATTAACACAATACTTCTCAAACTACTCCCAAAATAGAAACAGAAGGATACTACCTAACTCATTCTCTGAAGCCAAAGTTACACTGATATCTAAGCCCTGCAAAGATGCAAACAAGAAAGAGAACTTCAGAACAAATTCACTTATGAATATCAATGCAAAAATACTCAAAAAATGTATCATACTGAATCCAAGAACATATTAAAAGCATCATTCACCATGATCAAGTAGGATAAATCACAGGGGTGCAGGGATTGTTGAGTAAAAGGAAATCTATCCGTCAACATATTCCACTATATTAAAAAGATCAAAAATAATCACATGACCATATCATTAGACACTGAAAAAGCCTTAAAGTCCAATACCTCTTCATGGTAAAAGCCTTGAGAAGATCAGGAATTCAAAGCATATACCTAAACATAATAAAAGCAATATACAGCAAACCAATAGCCAACATCAAATTAAATGGAATGAAACATGAAGCAATCCCACTAAAATCAGCAATAAGACAAGTCATCACACATTTTCCCTATTTATTCAGTATAGTACTGAAAGTTCTAGCTAGAAGAATTAAACAACAATAAGAAGTCTAAAAATACAAAATCTGAAAGGAAGTCCATGTATTAGTATTTGCAAAAATAATAATACCCTATATATAAGTGACTCCCAAATGTCTTACCAGAAATTCCTACAACAGCTAACTAAATTCAGCAAAGTGTCTGGTTGTAAAATTAATTAAAAAATATCAGTAGTCTTTTCCTACAAAAAAGGATAAATGGGATAAGAAAGAAATTGATGAAACAATAACCTTTCAAAGTAGTCACAAATAACATAAATATCATGCACTAACTCTAACCAAGAAAGTGAAAGATTGATATGAAAAGAACATTGAGTTTCTAAATAAAGAAATCAAAAAAGACCTCAGAAGATGGAAAAGTCCCTTATGTTAATGGGTCAATAGAATCAACATAATAGAAATGGCCATCTTGCCAAAAGCTATCTATATATTCAGTGAAATTCCCATTAGATATCCAACTCAATTTTTCAAAGTGATAGAAAGAGAAATTCTCAACTTTATCTGGAATAAAAAAAACAATCAGGACAGTGAAAAATATTCACAACAATGAAAGAACTTCTGGAGGAAATCACCATCCCTACCTCAAGGTACACTACATAGCAATGGTGATAAAAACTGCATGGTATTGGTACAGAGATATGCAGGTAGATCAATTTAATAGAATTTAAGACCCAGAAATGAACACACGTAGATGGTCACTTGATCTTTGCCAAATGAGCTAAAACCATCCAGTGGAAAAAAGACAGCATTTTCAACAAATGGTGTTGGTTCAACTGGAGGTCAGCATGTAGAAGAATGCAAATTGAAACATTCTTATTACCTTGTACAAAGCTCATGTCCAAGTGGATCAAAGATATACACAAAAAACAAGATATACTGAAACTAATAGAAAAGGAAGTGGGTAAGAACCTTAAACAAATAGGCACTGGGGAGAATTCCCTGAAGAGAACACCAATGTCTTATGCTCTAATATCAACAATCAACAAATGTGACCTCATAAAATTTCAAAGCTTCTGTAAGTCAAAGGACACTGTCTTTAGGACAAAATGGCAACCAACAGCTTGGGAACAGATCTTTACCAATCCTACATCCTGTAGAGGGGTCATATCCAATATATACAAAGATTTCAAGAAGTCAGACTCTACAGAATCAAATAATCCTATTAAAGATGGGGTACAGAGCTAAACAAAGAATTCTCAGCTGAGGAATATGGAATGCCTGAGAAGTACCTAAAGAAAAGTTCAGCACCCTTCATCATCAGGGAAATACAAATCAAAATAACCACGACATTCCACCTCACACCAGTCAGAATGGCTACAATCAAAAACACAAGGGAAAAAAGATTCTGGTGTAAATATGGAGAAAGAGGAACATATCTCCATTGTTGGTCAGATTACAACCTGGTTCAACCACTCTGGAAATCACTCTGTATGTTCTTCAGAATAATGGACATAGTACTACCTGAGGATCCAGCTTAATCACTACTGGGCATATACCCAAAAGTTGCTCCAACATATAACAAAGACACATGCTCCACTATGTTCATAGGAACCTTATTTATAATAGCCAGAAGCTGGAAATAACTCAGATGTCCTTTAACAGTGAAATGGATAAAGAAAATGTGGTACATCTAAACAATGAAGTACATACAACTCAGGTACCAAAAACAATGACTTCATGACATTCATAGACAAATGGATGGAACTAGAAAATATCATCCTGAGTGAGGTAACCCAATCACAAAAACTGCACATGGTATGCACTCACTGATATGTAAATATTAGCACAAAAGCTTGAATTACCCAAGATATAATCTACTGACCACATGAAGCTCAAGAAGAAGGAAAACAAAAGTACATGTGCTTCAGTCATTCTTAGAATGCTTCAGTCATTCTTAGAAGGGGGAACAAAAATATTCAAAGAAGGAGATATAGATACAAAGTTTGGGGCAGAGACTGAAGGAATGGCCGTTGAGAGGCTGTCCCACCTGGGCATTCAGTCCATACACATAAAGTCACCAAAACAAGACATTATTGCTGATGCCAAAACGTATTTGCTGACAGGAGCCTGATATAGCTGTCTCCTGAGAGGCTCTGCCAGAGCATAACAAATTCAGAGGGGAAAGCTAACAGCTAACCATTGAACTAAGAATCGTTTCCCTATTTGGAGCAGTTAGAGAAAGGATTGAAAGAACTGAAGTTGCTTGCATCCACATAAGAACATCAATAACAACCAAACAGATCTCCCAGGGAATAAATCACTACCTAAAGTGTACACCTGGACAGACCCATGGCTCCAGCTGCATATGTAGCAGAGCATGGCCTTGTTGGGCACCAGTGAGGAGAGGCTCTGGGCCCTGCCAAGCCTGGACCCCCCAGTGTAGGGAAATGTCATTGCAGGGAGGGAGGAAGGATTGGGTGGTTGTGGAGGGGGAAACGCTCTCACAGAAGGGGGAAGGGGAATGGGATGGGGGTTTATGGATGGGAAACCGGGAAAGAGGATAACATTTGAAATGTAAATAAAAAATCAATCTGGCAGTTTCTCAGATAGATAGTTGTAAAAAAAACTCTACCTGAAGACCCAGCTATACCATTCATGGGCATAGACCCAAAAGATGCTTGAATGACATATGCTTCACTATGTTCATAACAGCCTCATTTGTAATAGCCAGAAGCTGAAAACAATCCATATGACTCCCAATGGAAGAAGAAATACAGAAAATTTTGTACATTTACACAATGGACTCCTACTCAGCTATTAAGAATGACAACTTCACGAACATTGTAGGCAAATGGATGGAATTAGAAAATATCATCCTGAGTGAGGTAACCCAAACCCAAATTTACGTACATGGTATATATTCACTGATAACTGGATACTGTCAAAAAAGCTCAGAATACCCATGATACAACTCACAGAAGTTGTGAAGTCTACCATAAAAGAATCCCAAAATGTGAATGCATCAAACTAACTTAAAAGTGGAAACAAAATAATCACAAGAGGCAGATTGAAGGAGACCTGTATTTGGAAAAGGAAGGGAAAATATAGGGGTGTGTGTGTGTGTGTGTGTGTGTGTGTGTGTGTGTGTGTGTGTGTGTCTGTCTGTCTGTCTGTCATCTGTCGTGACCAAGTGAAGGATCTGGAGAGAATTTCAGAGTGCCAGAGAACAAAGAGAAATAAATAGCAGTGCAAGTTGGGGAACTAGATAGTCGCAGACATTAGGGATGTGAGACACTCTCAGGAATTAATGGGGATGACGTTAGTAGAAATACCTAACAGTGGGAAGATAGAACCTGAACAGACCACCTCCAATAGATAGACATGGCCCTCAGTTGAGACAGTGCGCCACCCAGCCATCTCAAAAAATTTTAATCAAGAATTGCTCTTGTGGAAAGGAAATACAGGGACAAAAAGTAGAGCAGAGACTGAAGGAAGGGCCATGCAGAGACTGCCCCACCTGGGGATCATTTCCACATGCAGTCAGCAATGCCAGCCCCTATTACTGATGCCAAGATGTGCTTGCAGATAGATGCCTGGTGTACTGGCTAGTTTTTTGCGTCAACTTCACACAAGCTGGAGTTATCACAGAAAAAGGAGCCTCAGTTGTGAAATGCTTCATGGGAGACCCAGCTGAAGGGCATTTTTCTCAACTAGTGACAAGGGTGTGGGACCCAGCCCATTGTGGTTGGGTGCCGTCCCAGGCTGGTAGTCTTGCATTTTATAAAAGAGCAAGCTGAGCAAGCCAGGGGAAGCAAACCAGTAAGAAACATCCCTCCATGGCCTCTGCATCAGCTCCTGCTTCCTGGTCTGCTTGAGTTCCAGTCCTGACTTCCTTTGGTGATGAACCGCAATGTGAAAGTGTAAACTGAGTAAACCCTTTCCTCCCCAACCTGCTTCTTGGTCATGATGTTTGTGCAGGAATAGAAACCCTGACTAAGACACCTGTTATGGCTGTCATCTGAGAGCCTCTACCAGCACCTGGCTAAGACAGATGCAGATACTCACAACCAACCATAGGACTGAAACTAGGGACTCCAGTGGAAGAGTTAGCAGAAGTGCTGAAGGAACTGAAGGGGATTGTAACCCCACAGGTAGAACAACAGCATCAACTAACCAGACCCCACTGAGCTCCCAGTGACTTAACTACCAACCAAAGAGTATACATGAGCCAGTCCATGACTCCTGCTAAATAGGTAGCAGAGGACTGCCTTGATTCATCTGGCATCACTGAGAGAGGAGATGCTTAGTCCTGTGAAGGCATGTTGCCCCAGAGGAGGGAGATTCTAAAGGGATGAGGAGTGGATGGGTTGGTAGTGGCACCCTCTTAGAGGCAAAGGGGAGGAGTATAGGGAGGGAGGTTTGTGGAAGGGAGACTGAGAAGAGGAATAACATTTGAAATGTAAACAAAATAATGAAGTAAATGTTTATTATATAAATTAAATATACTACTTAGCATATATAACATATATTACATAAACAATCAGAGCGAGTCTTCTGATAATTTCAGTATCACATATAAACAAATAATTTGTGCAGGAATGATAAAACTGTTATTCTGTCTTGGTGAAGTGACTTGACATATAACACCTCCTGAATGGAAATAAACTATAAAGAAATAAAATCAGTCAAAGCATCATCAACATTTTAACGCTTAATCATGATAAAACAAAACAATAACTGTTTCATTTAATTTTTATTCAGTAACCCAATAAAATTGTTTAATTATTAAAATGTTCAAAATCTTTATAATAAACATTAAATTCAATGTGAAATGCAAATTTCTGTTTTAATTCAAGAATATACACAACACACCCCCTATTATGTCTTCTGTATCCTAAGTACTTTTGCAGTGAAGTCATTATAAACCAATACTTCTAAAAGCAAAAAAAAATGATAGAAAGACCATAATGAAGAAAATAAAATTCTCAGGATATATGCATGCATGTGCGGGCACGTGCGAGCGCACACACACACACACACACACACACACACACACACACACACACACACACAATATAAATATAAAATGTATGAAGCACTTAAACTATTGAGTGCCTTTAACAATGTACCATAATGTGAAAACAGAATACAAAACAATCCACATGCTAACTTCAACAATTGGAACATATGTTACTTACACTGATCATCACAAAGTTTCTTTAAAAATATGGAGAAATATTGACAATATAACATATATCTTATACTTAGGAGTAAATAGAAAGATTTAACAGTACTCATCATGGAAAGAGTATGTAACACTAGATTAGTAGCAGATATATAATCTTCACAAATTAAAAACTCTAAAAATTCCCATCTAAAATATATAAAATCTGTTATGTATATTTCATATGAAAGTCTCTCACCATATTTCTTAAATTTCTCTTCTCTGTAAGTGATTATACCATTGACCATGCACTTGTTCTTTTCTCTAAACCTCTGTAAATTACTTCTTTCCAAACGAAAATGTCTCTATTTAGTATTACATATTATCATACTTTCAAAAACAGAATCTAAATAAACTAGGAAGAATTATTAGGCCACAGGTCATAGCTTATAACACTGCGTCACTTAAAAGTTTTTAGAATAAATTTCAATGAACGCTTTCATAACTTAGATGATATAATTGGCAGAAAAATGGTCTCATAAACAAAATTAAAATTCTACTTTGTTATTTTATGTTCTTTGTCAAAGGTCATTATAACTGTCCTTTTGAGCAGCAGCCAAAATCTTGTTCACATTTTCTTTTGTAAATGAAATTTTATTTGAATGCAGCCTCATATCGTCTTGTCTGTGAATTTCCTTTGCACTTTGATAATACAAAAACAGGGTTGATTATTAACAATTACTGACTTTATGCCTGGTAAGGTGTACTGGCTGTTTTTGTGTCAAGTTGACACAAACTAGAGTAACAGAGAGGAAGGAGCTTCATTTGAGGAAATGCTTTCATGAGATTCAGCTGTAAGACAGTTTCTCAGTTAGTGATCAGAAGGAGAGGGCCCAGCACATTGTGAGTTGTGCCATTCCAGGCCTGATCATCCTGGGTTCTATAAGAAAACAGGCTGAGCAAGCCATGGGGAGTAAGCCAATAAGTAGCATTCCTCCATGACTT
The DNA here is from genome assembly GCF_011064425.1 of Rattus rattus. Classification (NCBI taxonomy): domain Eukaryota; kingdom Metazoa; phylum Chordata; class Mammalia; order Rodentia; family Muridae; genus Rattus; species Rattus rattus. The sequence continues at coordinate 111,181,765 of NC_046172.1, forward strand.
CTGCATCAGCTCCTGCCTACAGGTTCTTGTCCTGTTTGACTTCCTGCCCTGCCAATGACTCTGACTTTGGCATCCATGTGGTGGGTAAACTGAAGCAGGAAGCCTTTGGGGGGGCTGTGCTTAGAGCCACTGTCTTACATGGATCCAGATACTTACAAGGGCTGCTGCCAAAGGTAGGAAGTGATTAGAGAAGCTGCCTAGCAGATTTTGTTTCTGAGAGAACATTGTGTAATTTACTGAGGCTTGTACTTTACCCTGTGGCCAGCAGAAAACCTATGAACTTTTTTAACTCCTTGGGGTGGGTAAGAAAGAAAAGGAATGAGAAAATTCACATGTATACAGACAGACAGACAGACAGACACACACACACATACACACACATACATTGAGTGAATGAAACAAAATGCAAATTGTAATATTTTCATACACTCAAATATGCATGCATATATATGCATACATGCCTACAAACCTACAGATATATACATATTCACACAAAAAATGGTTAGAACACAGTACCAACAAGCAGGCTCCAAGTATTCCACACATACATACATAAATAGACACAATTGGTAGAAGGAAGCAACAATGTTCTAACCCCCATTCACACAAACTTTTTAATATGCATACATAGTTGATGTATGGGAGAAACAATGTTCCAGACACAACATACCATATCATAGCATATCACACCATATCTTGTCATGGTTCATGCTTTCTACCATAGTTTATATATCCCAACAAAATATTTCAAGCAATATATAATTACAATTTGATTTCATTTTAGTTTTCTTCTAATGAATGAATATTAAAACAACAGTGTGATTTCCAATACGATTACAAGATGTAACATTATATAGTACAGGTAAAGAAAACAAATTATTCTCAAAAAAATCCCACATACATTTATAACCAAACAACTTGTTATGGATTAGCAACATATAAGCAAGCTGGGTAGTTTTCTCAGCAAGTTTCTCTTACCCGCAGGCAGCAATTTGCAGTTACAAAGAAAGAAGTAATAATTTTATTATTCATCTTTAAAACTAATCTTGTAGGAATCTTAAAAGAACCACAAATCAAAACTTTTATTTAAAAATTAGTCATATCTACCTTAAATCTTCAAAATACATATCTTCTCAGCAGCATTTTTTATTATATCACTTCAGGTTGCTGAGGATCAAAATGGGTATAAGAAATCAATCATCATCAGTCCAGCCTCAGTGAGAGCCATTCTTCTTGTATCCTGACTATAAAAGTCCCAGATTAACTAATAAGTGTGTGCCTTTCTGAACTTCAGATTGTTTCCTAAGACTATTATTTTTTTTGATGCCAGAGCCAATAGTAAACACATCTCACCCTATCTTCACTAACAACTATATTTTTCCAAATGTTTTTTTTCTAAGGGTGGTGGTCATTGTTGATAATCTACATCTCTAAGTTCTTTCCTACTTTGGTGATAGAATCATTACTCTGCTCTAGCAGCAATTCTTGAATGCCAGAGATACTTTCCAGTGAAGGGCTGGAAGACCCCTTAACGTTTTCATATAAGTCTTAAATTAAGAGGGATGTGAGAACATCAAGCAGAGCAGAACTCTGTAACAGAATAAAGTCACTAGAACATATAGTCCTTGGGTCTGTGCCATAAACATATCTTTTTATATCTTGTCTTTTTGTACTGGATATATTTCTTTATTTTACATTTTTAAAATGTTATTCTTTTCCTGCTTTCTGTCCATAAGTCCCCATTCTATTTTTCCTTCCCTCATATGGGTGTATCCCCACCATCCACTCCTTTACCAACACTCAGATATTCCCCTGCATTGGGAGGGGGTCCAACCTTGGCAGAACCAAGGGCTTCCCCTTCCACTGGTGCTCAACAAGGCTATCCTGCTACATGCATTTAGAGCCCCAATGGGTCCAGTTCATGTATAGTTTTGGGTAGTGGTTTGGTCCTGGAAGCTCTGGTTGGTGGGCATTGTTGTTCTTAAGGGGTTGCAAGCTCCTTCAGCTCCTTAAATCCTTTTCTGTAATTCCTCCAACCAGGGTCGAATTCTCAGTTCAGTGGTTTGCCATTCTACTCTTTACCTCTGTATTTGACATCCTCTGCTTGTGTCTCTCACAAGAGATCTATACCCAGTTCATGTCAGCATGCCCTTCTTAGCTTCATCCAACTTATCTAGTTTTGGATATATATATATATATATATATATATATATATATATATATATATATATATATATGCCACATGTTGGGCTGGCTCTGAATGGTGATTTCTTCAATCTCTGCTCAAATTTTGCCTCCATATCCCCTCTTATGGATATTTATATTCCCCCTTTTAAGAAGAAGTGGAGCATTTGCATTTTGGTTATCAATCTTTAGTTTCATGTGGTCTGTGAATCTTGGGTAATTCGAGCATTTGGTCTAATGTCCACTTTCAATGAGTGTATACCAAGTCTGTTTTTCTATGATTGGGTTACCACACTTAGGATGATATTTTCTAGTTCAACCCATTTGGCTATGAATTTCATGAAGTCATTGTTTTTGATAGCTCAATAGTACTCCATTGTGTAGATGTACAACATTTTTTTAATCCATTCCTCTGTTGAAAGGGCATCTGGGTTCTTTCCAGCTTCTGGCTATTATAAATAAGGCTGCTATGAACATAATGGAACACGTGTCTTGGTTGTATGTTGGAGCATCTTTTGGGTATATGCCCAGAGGTATAGCTGGATCCTCAGGTAGTGGAATGTCCAATTTTCTGAGGAACCTCCTGACTGATTTCCAGAGTGATTGTACCAGTTTGCAATCCCACCAACAATGGAGAAGTGTTCCACGTACAAACTTAAGTTGAAGCGAACAAAGGACTTCCACATCAAACCAGATACACTCAAACTAATAGAAGAAAGAGTGGGGAAGAGTTCTGTATTTCTTTAAGTGAGTTATTTATGTTCTTCTTAAAGTCCTCCATCATCATCATACAATATGATTTTAAATCTAAATCTTCCTTTTCTGGTATGTTTGGATAGCTAGTATTTGCTTTGGTGGGAGAAGTGGGTTCTGATGATGTCTTCATTTCTGTTGCTTAGTTTCCTGTGCTTTCTTCTTGCTGTCAGGTGGTCTCTGGTGTTAGCTTCTCTTGCTGTTTCTGACAATGACTTTATCCTCCTGTAGGCCTCTGTATCAGTAGACCTGCTTTCCTATTTTCTTTCATCTGTTTGTGGCAACAGAGTGCTCTGTTCTCAAGTGTTTAGGTGCTCCTGGTGACTGTCTTTCAGCTCTTGGCATAGGCAGGATTTTGAAGTGTCCTGCCCCTGACTCCTCCTAGGTACCTGCACCTAGGGGCCACAGATGGCACTAGGAGATTCCCCCCTCTTTGTTTGAGAATGTGGGCAAAGGGTAATCTTCTCTGATTTATCAGGAGTGTCCGCTCTTTTGAGGGTCCAGCTCTCTTCCCTACAGGATTTGGGTGCAGGGAGTTGTTTAACTGATTCATTTCAGTTCCCGGAACAGACCAGAACCACAGGTACCTGCAGGTGATTGTTCCTATATTCCTGTATTCAGAGGATCTATGCAATTTCCTCTTGGGACAGGGATGTGGGCAGAAGTGGGCAAAGGTGTCACTCTGTCCTGTGGTCTCATGATTGTCTGCACTTCTGGGTGTTCAGTTCTCTCCCCCACGGGATTTGGGAGAAGGGAGCTGTGGGATTATACCTTGTCTTTTTATCTACTACTAAATTTTATAATTGTCTTTATTTCTTCTTAGTCCTACTATTCAAAAAGTCAGAAATCTTTAGTGTACTTTATTCTTCTGCAGCAACATATTCCTTTGCAAAATTTTCTAGCTATGTACTCTAGAACTTCTAATTTTGTAGAATTTGAATAACTTCTCCATTAGTCTTGAAGGATAACATCGAAGATATAGCAGTTGATATATTTACTGAACATGGCTGTTATATCACAGATTTCTTTTCTTGTTTTGGTCTAGAATACCTTTTAGCCTTTGGAAATTAAATTTTTTCAATGCATAGCTCCATGAAATATTCTGAGTGTAACAGTAGTGAGAATTATATGTTAATCATTTTAAATACTTGTAAATTTCAAAATAATACATATTTAATAATTTGTTATATATTCATTATGCGATTGGTAGTAAAATAATGTTTCTTAAGGGGATTTCTGTTACTGTGATGAATCATCATGACTAACAGCAATTTTGTGAAGGAAAGGTTTATATTAAGTTTATAGCTTATAGTTCATCATACACAGGAGTTCGGGTAGAAGCTCAGGGAGGATGGAGGAAGATATTGAAGCAGAGACCAAGAATGAAACTGATTACCAGCTTTCTAACTGTTGCTTGAAAAATGAACTTTTTTATAAATCAAAGGACCATCAACTCGAGGCTGCTACTATCCACAGTGAACTGGTCCCTTCCATGTCAATCCTTAATCAATAAGGCCCCACTTTCTGTGAGTCGTTTGGGGGCCATCTCAGGTGAGGTTTTTTTACCCAGCTTGTATCAGGTTTACAGAATTCTAACTAATACACAAGTGAAATATTAAAATGTAAGAATATTGAAGTTTTTATTATATTTTTATTATGTGTGAAGGGATTTTGAATACAGTATGAATATCTTCTAGGTATGTATTTTTAACTAGAAAATGTAATTTGATTTATAATTATTCTGAAAGTTGTTTTACAATGTTACCAATTTGTCTTCTTTATTTTTCCTTTTAGACAAAGACAAAGCTGTAAATTCATTGAATTCATGATAAGAGATCTGATATTTGATATTAAAATCAAATGGAGGATGGATTGCGTTCCAGATAAAATATATAGCCTTCAGAGAAACGGAATTTTAAATAACTAGAAACTGTTAATATGAAAGAGATAGCAAAACAAGATGTTACTATTGAAAGAATGATGAGAGAAGTTTTCCTTCACAATGAGCTTTATTAAGAGAGTAATCCTTAGGATGACAAGGCTAGGAGCCAGGAAATTGGCGTAAGGTAGGAAACAATTAGGAAGAAAAACATAGGTTGGGTGAGCAAATAGGCAAAACACAGTGTGACTGATAAAAAGGATGGAGTGGAAGTATTTGACAAAGAAGAGAGAGAGAGAGAGAGAGAGAGAGAGAGAGAGAGAGAGAGAGAGACTTGAGGCTGATGTCTGGTTTTCCTCTCAGATATTTGGGCAGAGTATGCATTATAGAGATAAGATAGGCTGGAACAATATTATTAGCTCTTTCAGAATATCAAATGCCAGATATTTTTCATGTTTGAGGTACTACACATCTTGTGAGAGCTGATTGTATCTGAAATGGTTTGCAAATGCAAAATATACTCCAAATTACTTAGAAAGTTTATGTTTCAATATGGCTTTATTAGATGACCAGTTGAACAAGAGATTATCCAAAAGTAAACAAATAAACAGACAACCTGCCAAGGGCCATGCAGGAGGAAGAATAAATGGCTTTAGAACTCATGGAATGCACCCCATTAGTTAGCACAGACAAGATGGGATGGGTATGCCTTGGCCTTGAGGACTAAGCATCTTTAGGACTTCATGCTTTTATGAAGTTCTGATCTGCTTGCTGTCCTCACTTCTCTTTAAATCTAAGAATTGTATAAAAACTCTAATGTGATTTCCAGCCCCTCACTAGGCATTATTGCTGATACTCACAATGATAGTGATGGATGTCTTTCAGTCATTGCTCCTGGAGCAGATTAATGATTCAGTCACAACCAGAGGATAGAATTTAGAGATATCAATGTAGATTGCATCATTGTACATTGGGAATAAATTATTTTCTATATTTGTACTACATAATATTATTTCTTACAAAGTTGTTGGGAAACATACTTTTTTAAATATCATTCACTAGAAGAAAACTAAATTGTAGACACATTGCAATTCTATACTGTTTGAAAGATTTTACTGGGATATATAAGCCATTGAGATACAACAAGAATAAAGTTGTAATCAGAGAAAAAGAACTGAAGAGCTTGAAGGGGCCTTTGTGACCCCTATATGTACAATAACAATGCCAAGCAACCAGAGCTTCCAGGACTAAGCCACCACCTAAAGACTACGGACTGACCCCTGGACTCTGACCTCATAGGTAGCAATGAATATCCTAGTAAGAGCACCAGTGGAAGGAAGCCCTGGTCCCGTTAAGACTGGAACCCACAGTGAACTAGACTGTTGGGGGAGGCGGCAATGGGGGGGGTGGGAGGGGAAACACCCATAAGGAAGGGAGGGGAGGGGATGTTTGCCCGAAACCGGAAAGGGAATAAACCTGGTAAAATGTATATAAGAAATATTCAAGCATTAAAAAAAAGAAAAAAAAGAATAAAGTTTGTAGGTTATTGTTTCTTAAATCCATCAACTGAGTGTGTGTGTGTGTGTGTGTGTGTGTGTGTACATGTGTATATGTATAATGTGTATATTTTTATATGTGTACATGTGTATATGTGTGTATATGTATATGTATGTATGTATGTATGTATGTACATATCTTTATATAAGAATCTGTGTAAAGTTTATATGGGGATATGTTGAAACATTGCTCTATCTATCAAATATGTATGTATGTATGTATGTATGTATGTAAAGCTTGTCAGGGGGTTGTGGTGGAGCTTGTTCCATCAACCAACTTTGTATGTTGTGTGTGTTTATGGATGTGAAATATATGAAGCCTTTTTGCTTGAGCTTTGCTCCATCCATTCTTTGTGTAGGTGTATTTCTGTCTATCTGTCTGTTATTGTATACATACATACATACATACATACATAAATACATGTGTGTGTGGTGTGTGTGTGTGTGCGTGTGTGCGTGTGTGTGCGTGTGCGTGTGTGTGTATGAAGGTATTGGAACTTGTCTTTGCTTCAATCATTCTCTGTGTGTGCAAGTATATTTGATTACCTCTTCCCACATTTTCTCTGCTCTCATAGCTGAATGCTACAGGCAGTAGACCCAATCACTATCTCAACCAATCCCTGCCAGCTGATCTCAGCACTGACCCCCACCAGCTGCCTGTCATGGGTTACCCTGTGGTGTTAAAGATGATCTTTAGCAATAAGAGTTTTTATTATGATATACATCTTGATTAATTACTAAGCAATCATAAAACATTATACTACACAACATTATTTCTGCCTAAACCACTTATTCATGCTTTTAAAGATACATTGATTCTGCTTTTTCTAAATTATTCATAAAAGTTTATTTAGGAGCTAAGAGGGCTAATCTGTAATTTATTACCCACACCCTCTCTCTCTCTCTCTCTCCTCTCTCTCTCCTGTGTATGTGTATGTATATGTGTGTGTATATGTATGTGTGTTTGTGTGTGTGCATGTGTGTGTATGTAAAGGAGAGCATGTAATTTTACTCTCAGCCTCCAAGTCATGAAGACAAATGCATTAATGGTTAGGCAAGAGAAAGCAATTTATTTAACCATATCACAAATTTATACCCACCATACCATATTTCTATTTAAAAATAAGACTTTGAGACATATAAAGTTTCAAATAAAATGTACATAAGGGTTAGATTAATTGCTCCATGGAAGAATATACTTCATTTTTTGTACTTCTTATAATGTACCTCATTTCTCCTCATCTTCTGTACAAAAGAATGCATGTTGTTTTATAAAGTTACCATTTGTAACTAATTGCATTCTTTGTTTCCCACATTAGTTCATAATTCCCAAAATATAATACTCTGAATTGGGTCAACAGCGAACAACAAAAAAATGCATACTAGAAAACTTTTTTAGTCTCTTTATAAAAATTTTCAGCCTAATTGAATTCAAGACTATTCTTAATTTTATAATTTCTTTTGAAAATAGATTCTTCTCTCATAAAATAGGTCCCACACTTTCCCCTCCCTCCACTCCTCCAAATTTCTCCCATGTTTCCTGTCTCTCTCATCCACTCCCATTTCTTTCTCTCCTCAGAAAAAAAAAGTGGGCCTCCAAGAGACTACAGCCAAACAGGACAAAACAATATACAAGGAGACAAGACAAGAGTTAGGGGAGGCAACCAGATAGGAAGAAGATGGTTCTGAGAGCAGAAAAAAATGAATCAGAGATATACCCTCTCTTACTGTTACAAATCCCACAAAACATCCATGCTAACAGCTACAATATAAACACAGGGACTTTGTGCAGACCCATGCCCACTCCCATGTGCTTTCTCATTCTCTGTGTGCCCATTGTAACTACTGCTTAGTTGATAAGGTTTTTCTTAATCTGCAGTATATTTAATATTATTAGACTGAATCTTCCAATGAAAAATCAAAAGTTATCAAAACACATTTTAAAAATCATTGCAAGTTAGACAGAAAAATTTTCAAATTCATCTGGAATAACAAAAAACCCAGGAAGCTAAAACTATCCTCAACAACAAAAAGGACTTGGGAGAATCACTATCCCTGAACTCAAGCAGTATTACAGAGCAATACAGACAAAACTGCATGGTATTGGTACAGAGACAGACAGATAGACCAGTGGAATAGAATTGAAGACCCAGAAATGAACCCACACCTATGGTCACTTGATTTTGGACAAAGGAGCCAAAAAACATCCAATGGAATAAAGATAGCAGTTTTCAGCAAATGGTGCTGGTTCAACTGGAGGTCAGCATGGAGAAAAATGCAGATTGATCCATGCTTATCACCCTGTACAAAGCTTAAGTCCAAGTGGATCAAGGACCTCCACATCAAACCAGATACACTCAAAGTAATAGAAGAAAAAGTGGGGAAGCAACTCGAACACATGGGCACTGGAGAAAATTTTCTGAACAAAACACCAATGGCTTATGCTCTAAGATCAAGAATCGACAAATGGGATCTCATAAAACTGCAAAGCTTCTGTAAGGCAAAGGACACTATTGTTAGGACAAAATGGCCATTTAATAATGATGGAGAAAAAATGATTGCATTACATGATAAATACTTAGAGGAGACATTGTTTGAATATAAAGACCAACAACATTGAAAGTTAAAGGTTGCACCACGGAAACCTAAAACAAAATCAGTACAATCTGATGGCAACCAAAGTAATTTTTTTAAGTTAGCAGATGTCACACCACTTTAATTTTTTCCTTTTCTTTTTGTTTTGTTTTGATTTACACTCAGATCTTTATCCCAGTCCTAGTTCCCTCAACCCCCATTTCCAAGAGGATGTACCCACCCCCACCACCCCTACCCACCAGAACTGCCCACTCTCCAAAGCTTCAAGTTTGAAGGTTTTTTTTTTTTTTCCGGAGCTGGGGACCGAACCCAGGGCCTTGTGCTTGCTAGGCAAGCGCTCTACCACTGAGCTAAATCCCCAACCCCTTTGAAGGTTTTTAAAGAGAAAATTCCTCCTGGTCAAGAGAATATTATCCCTGACCTTGGTGAAGATCAAACATTTGATTAATGCCAGGTCAGTCTTTGGGCCACTGCACCATTCTTGAGAAAAGATACAGCCACTACCTACATTGCAAATGTAATGAAGTCTATTTCCTGTTTTGTTATTTTGCTGTACTGAGGACATTCTATGAAATTAAAGTTACATCTTACTAACATACATATCTATAGCACTATGGATTGTATTTTCTCTGTTTTCTTGACAAAAAGGATATTGCTTAAATACATTACAGTTATTGCAGGTAACTGCATTTAATACTTTCAATTTTAAATGATAATAGCAGATTTCCCATAATATGTTAATAGTAATTAATTCTTATGCCAGAACTTGATTAATTTCTCTTTAATTTTATACATTACATTAGACCTATGTAAAATAATGTTTAGAAAATAAACCTGTAGAATTCACCTGTTTGTAAGTATGGATAGTTTTATATCATTGTGTCACAGAGTTTTTAGTTTGTCAATCCATGGGCATTTTTGGCCACAGAAGAGTAAAAGACAATATATAACATTGACTCAATGTCATTGTGGGTTCTGTTCTCCACCCTTTATCCTCCTTGTTATACATCTATCACTAGATAGGGGAGAAGAGAGAGAGAGAGAGAGAGAGAGAGAGAGAGAGAGAGAGAGAGAGAGAGAGAGAGAGAAATGAGAATCCTGATTCTGATTTCTTCCCTAACAAAGCTGAACAAACTACCCTGAACAACAGACAACAATCAACAGTGCCTCTCAGTGCCCTTGCATGTATATACCTTCTGAAAAATACCCAGAATTCCAAACATTAATCAGAAATTATTTGCAGCTGGCAAAACCGCTCCTCTACTAGAGAATGAGGCTACAGTTGGAAGAAGCCCCACATCCCTATACCTAGGATTGGAATGAAAGCACAATCTTATAATATTTCTGTGTTTTTTAAGGAAAAGCGAATTCCAGAATTCTCAAAATTTGTCACTACAAAAGACATTCTGATAACCTTAATGGTGAAGGTGAACAGAGTGCTGTAATGTGTTAATTGTTTTTTTTATTTTTTTATTTATTTTTTCTCCATCTTTATTAAGTTGGGTATTTCTTATTTATATTTCAATTGTTATTCCCTTTCCCAGGTTCCAGGTCAACTTCCTCCTAACCCCTCCCCCTGCCCTTCTATATGAGTGTTCCCCTCCCCATCTTCCCCCCATTACCGCCCTCCCCGCCCAACAATTCCGTTCACTGGGGGTTCAGTCTTGGCAGGACCAAGGACTTCCCCTTCCACTGGTGCTCTTACTAGGCTATTCATTGCTACCAATGTAGTTGGAGTCCGTGATCAGTCCATGTATAGTCTTTGGGAAGTGGCTTAGTCACTGGAAGCTCTGGTTGGTTGGAATGGTTATTCATATGGGGTCTCAAGCCCCTTCAAGCTCTTTCAGTCCTTTCTCTGAATCCTTCAACGGGTGTCCCGTTCTCAGTTCCATATTTTCCTGCTGGCATTCTCCTATGTATTTGCCATATTCTGGCTGTGTCTCTCAGAAGAGATCTATATCCGGTTTCTGTCGGCCTACAATTCTTTGCTTCACCCATCTTATCTAGTTTGGTGGCTGTATATGTATGGGCCACATTCAGGCTCTGAATGGATGATCCTTCAGCCTCTGTTCTAAACTTTGTGTCCCCTATTCCCTCCCAAGGGTATTCTTGTTCCCCCTTTAAAGAAAGAGTAAAGCATCTGCATTTTGGTCATCCTTGAGTTTCATGTGTTCTGTGAATCTTGGGTAATTCAAGCATTCGAGCTAATACCACTTATCAATGAGTGCATAACATGTATGTCTTTCTGTGATTGGGTTAGCTCACTCAGGATGATATTTTCCAGTTCCATCCATTTGCCTATGAATTTCATAAAGTCATTGTTTTTGATAGCTGAGTAATATTCCATTGTGTAGATGTACCACATTTTCTGTATCCATTCCTCTGTTGAAGGGCATCTGGGTTCTTTCCAGCTTCTGGCTATTATAAATAAGGCTGCGATGAACATAGTGGAGCACGTGTCTTTTTTATATGTTGGGGCATCTTTTGGGTATATGCCCAAGAGTGGTATAGCTGGATCCTCAGGCAGTTCAATGTCCAATTTTTCTGAGGAACCTCCAGACTGATTTCCAGAATGGTTGTACCAGTCTGCAATCTCAACCAACAATGGAGAGTGTTCCTCTTTCTCCCACATCCTCACCAGCATCTGCTGTCACGAGTTTTGATCTTTAGCCATTCTCACTGGTGTGAGGTAACTCAAGGTTGTTTTGATTTGCATTTTCCTTATGACTAAAGATGTTGAACATTTCCTTAGGTGTTTCTCAGCCATTCAGCATTCCTCAGCTGTGAATTCTTTGTTTAGCTATGAACCCCATTTTTAATAGGGTTATTTGTCTCCCTGCAGTCTAACTTCATGTGTTCATTGTATATTTTGGATATGAGCCCTCTGTCAGTTGTAGGATTGGTAAAGATCTTTTCCCAATCTGTTGGTGTTAATTCTTTTTGATCTTAGCCATTCTCATTGGTGTGAAGTAGAATCCCAGGGTTGTTTTGCTTTGCATTTCCTTGATTACTAAGGACTTTGAACATTAATTTAAGTGTTTCGTAGCCATTTGAGATTCCTCTGTTGTGAATTCTCTGTTTAGCTCTATATGACAGTTTTTTATTGAGTTGTATCATGGTTTGAATATGCTTGGCGAGGGAGTGGAACTCTTTGGAGGTATGGCCTTATTGGAAGTAGGTGTGTCATTGTGGGTGTGGACTTTAAGACTCTCATCCTAGCTCTATGGAAGTCAGTATTCTGCAAGGAACCTTCAGATGAAGATATAGAACACTTAGCTCCTCCTGCACCATGCCTGTCAGGATGTTGCCACGTTCCTATTGTGATGATAGTGGACTGAACCTTGGAACCTGTAAGCCAGCCCCAATTATACGTTGTCCATATAAGAGTTGCCTTGTTCATGGTATCTGTTCACAGCAGTAAAACCCTAAGACAAGTAGTTTGGTTATTTGGAGGTTAGCTTCTTGAGTTCTTCATATATTTTGGATATTAGCCCTCTATCATATATGGGGTTAGTGAAGTTTTTTCTTCATTATGCTCTCAGCCAAGTCTGCCACAGAGAGGCCAATGGCCCAGGATGTGTAACCTTTGAGCTTGATCACTTTGTATGCACTGTCAACCAAGTGCTTGTGAACATCCTTCCGCTGTTCCTTGTCTTCATCCGTGCCCAGCTGTGGGTTCAGAGACTTCAGGGAGATGCTGACAACATTCACACCATTCCACACAGGCACACTGCATTCGCCATGCTCTCTCACGACCCACCTGTGACAGCTCAGTGGGTGAACTCCCAGCCATTCTCCCATCAGGTAAGGGAACCGAGCTGAATCCAGATTGCAACCACTTCCAATAACTCTGCTTTTGGGGAAGCCGCTGACCTTCCAAGCCATGTAGGTCAAGATATCCACTGGATCTGAGACAATGAGCAAGATTGCACTGTGGACTGTACTTCACAATGTTCAGAATGATGAACTTGAAGATGTTAATGTTTCGCTGGACCAAATTGAGCCAGCTCTCTCCCTTTTGCTGATGGGCCCCCGCTGTGATAATGACCAGCTTGGAGTTTGCAGTCACACTATAGACAATTTTTGGTGTCTTAAGGAAAAGGCTGCCATGCTGGAGATCCATCATCTCCCCCTTTAGCCTGTCTTCCATGATGTCAACAAGGGCAAGCTCATCAGCCAAGTCCTTCATGAAGATACCGATGGCACAACCATGCCACAGCACCAACCCCACCAACTGTAATCTTGTTCTGGGGGACCTGTTCTTCCTTAAGAAGATTCACAGTCAGCTGGTCCTTGAGGGCTGTCATCTTGGACTTTGAATCTTTTGGTACTGCTAAGTGCACGATGGGGGACGAAGGGCGAGCAGCAGCAGTAGCATGGCCTGAGATTGGTGACAGTGGCGCCAGCAAGCCTAGGTCTTCAATTCTATTCTATTGATAGATCAATGTGTCTCTGTATCAATACAATGAAGTTTTTATCACTATTGCTTTGTAATATATCTTGATGTCAGGGATAGTGATTTGTCCAGAAGTTCTTTTGTTGTTTAGAATTGTTTTCACTATTTGAATGGCTAAAATAAAATGAAATGAAATAAAAAAAAAAAAACTCAGGTGACAGCACATGTTGACAAGGATGTATGGAAAAAGGAATGCTCTCCCATTGCTGGTTGTAAAGCAATCTAGTTCCACCACTCTGGAAATCAATTTGGAGTTTCCTCAGAAACTTGAAAATAGATCTACCTGAGATCACTCTTGGTCATATAACCAAAAGATGCCCTAGTACACCGCAGGGGCATTTGCTCCACTATGTGCGTAGCAGCCTTGCATGTGATAACCAGAAGTTGGAAACAATGCAGATGTCCCACAAAGGGAGAATGAATAGAGAAAATGTGGTTCATTTACATAATGAATTACTATTCAGATTTTTTGTGTGTTTATTTTTTATTGGATTTTTTAAATTTACATTTTAAATGTTATTCCCTTTCCCAGTTTCCTGGACATAAGCTCCCTATCCCATTCCCCTCCCCTTCTTCTATAAACGTGTTCTCCTCCCCACAGCCCCTCCTGGCTCTCCAACATTCACGTACACTGAGAGGCCCAGCATTGGCAGGACCAAGTGCTTCTCCTTCCATCAGTGCCCAACAAGGCCATTCTCTGCTACATATGCAGATGGAGCCATGGGTCAGTCCGTGTATTGTCTTTGAGTAGTAGTTTAGTCTGCTTGGAATTGTTATTCTTATGGAGTTGCAAACCCCTTCAACTCTTTCAATCCTTCTTCTAATCCCTCCAACAGGGATCCAGTTCTCAGTTCAATTGTTTGTTGGTACGATGCATCTCTGTGTTTGACATGCTCTGGCTGTGCCTCAGGATGTTATTTTCTAGTTTTATCCATTCGCCTATGAATTTCATGAAGTCATTGTTTTTGAGAGCTGAGTAGTACTCCATTGTAAACATGTACCACATTTTCTGTATCCATTCCTCTTTTGAAGGACATCTGTGTTTTTTCTAGCTTATGGCTATTATAAATAAGGCTGCTATGAACATAGTGGAGCATGTGTCCTTGTTATATGTTAGAGCATTTTTTGTGTATTCACCCAGGAGTAGTTTACCTGGGTCCTCAGTAAGTACTATGTCTAATTTTCTGAAGAACTGCCAGATCTTATCTTCTAAAAGAATGCAGGGACCAGAGGCCTTGTGTAACTTAGGAATCCCAAGGATAGGATGCACCTAATCCTGTAGAAATTGATTCCCCAGGGAAGGGGCATGCTGAGGATGAGGGGGTTTGTGTGTGTGGGTTGGATGGGAAGTTTGGTGGGGGAGCACACTCTCAGAGGCAAAGGGGAGGATGTATGACATAAAGAACTCTGGGAGGAGGGTTGGGAAGGGGGCAACATCTGAAATGTAAATAAATATAATTAATAATAATAATAATAAAGAATCACAGCATGTTTTAAATTTTAATATTTGTTAGCTCTGACTTTAAATAAGTTAAAATGTATATATAGTATTTAACAAGCAAAAGAATATATGAAGGAATTATTTAGAAAAAAAGGAAAAACATTTTAAGACTACGAGGAAGACTTAATATAACTGCATGAATGAATACAAAATGATTCTTGGAGTTCTATTTTTGAAAATTTCACTAGTCCTGAGAAGTACCCTATTACATGAATCACTTTCAACTCACAAAATAGAAATAAAATGGACATATTTTGATGCAAGTCATGATATGCTTCATCCTGAGGATATAATAATATTATAAATAACTTTTCAATTTAATTTTTAGAAATTTTGCAAAGATGCTCTTTGCATTATAAAATGTCATGTATGTATCAGAAGATTCATTTAAAATCATAATAATTCATATAATAAAAAATTATATTTTCATATAATATTTTTGGTCTTAAAGGACAACAATTCTTTTATACATATATCTTCCATCAGGTATTATACAGGAAGAGCATTAATTTATTTATGCCACTCTTGCTCTTTTGTTCTTTTTCTCTGTTCTACCCCTCTTCCCTGTCCCTTCTCTTCCCATTCCCCCTCCTTCTCTCCACGTGCTCATGACTGGCCTTTCTTCTCCACTCCTCTTCTTCTCCCATTAAACCTCTCCACATGGAGAAAAATTATTTATGCCAAGTAAAAAACTTTCAACAATTATTTCCTTAGGTATTTATTTCTAATATTCTTATCATGTTCTATTTTATTTGGAAGTTTTGTTTCAAATGTCTGTGCTGCTTATTTGTATTTATCTTATAATAATATTGTAATTGCATTATTTAAGTAGGCCAATTATGAAATGTACTTGTCAGAACTTGTCAAAACTTCCTATGCTTGGATGTCCTGGTATTTGCTCTGTAGATTTACCTTGAACAGAGAGATCTGCATGGCTTGGGCTCCTCAAAACTGTAATAATAGACATATACTACCAGGCCTGCACTTAAGCTTTTTTTTTAACCTAGAACTTGTTCTATCCCAGGCTGTCTTTGAACTCAGAGGCCTGCTTGGCTTTGTTTCCTGGGATTAAAGGTGTGTACCCCAATGCGGAGGGAAATATTTCTCATGTACACAGTTAATCAAGAACCAGATCAAAAGTCTATGTCTTCCACCATCAAGATCTGCATCACATGTTTGTCCTCCATTTCTGGACTATAGTTCCTTCCATACTAAAAGTCTGATTTTTTCCTTGTTCAACTGCAAATACAAAAAGTAATTTAAGCTGGGCAGGATCTTGTCCTAAGATCACTATTCCTTTAATCTCTTCATCTCCTTGAACACAGGATTTAGTTTTATTTCACTTCCTAGTTTTCCTTTATTACTTGAACCTTATATTATATATTTTTCCTCTCTCAGATTGCTCCTTTTTATAAGAAATGCTGTTTATAAAACTTAGCTAGAGAATAAAGTCTCTGCTAAGCTCTTTTGAGATCTCCCTTGTCAATGCAATTAATATAAATCTTTTCAGCCTCAAGTAGACTCATTAGACAAGGACAAAAAGATGCCACATTCTTCACTATACAACCAAAACAGTGTCTAGGACACACACCAAAATTCTTCTCCACTAAAACCTCTTGGGGTAAGTCTGAGCAGTTCAAATCACTGCAACATAGTCTTCTACATGCCTACTAGGTTGGCCCATTAAGACCCACTTAAAGCATCCCATTGCTTCCCAAACTCAAATTCCCCAGATCACCATTCTCCCAAAGAAAAGCATGGTCAGGCCTATTACAGCAATGCCCCAATCCTTGGTAACAACTTCTTCCTTAGGGTTTCACTGCTGCAAATAGACACCATGAGCAAGGGAAGTCTTATGAGAACAAAATTTACTTTGAGCTGGCTAATAGGTACAAAGGTTTAACCCATTGTCATCAAGAAAGAGCATGGCAACATCCAAGCATGGTGCAGGAGGATCTGAGAGTTCTATATCTTCCTATGAAGGCCTCTAGGAGAAGACCAGCTTCCTTTCAGCCAGGACCACACAAACAGTCTTAAAGTCCATACCCACTGAGACAAGCTTATTCCAACAAGGCCATAGCTACTCCAAAAAGGCCACACCTATAAATGGTGCCACTCCCTGGGCCAAGCACATACAAATCATCACAACAGCCCAGCTAGAAAATCATACTTCTGAAATTCTTCTCAACTTAATCCTCTTGGGGCAAATATAAACAGTTCAAATCACCCTCAGCAACAAAGTCTTCCATATTCCTACCAGTTTGTCCCATTACATTCCACAGCTTTTACCATAGCCCAATTCTAGTTGTTTGGGACACACATGAAGAACAAGCTACATATCTGCTATATATGAGGGGGGAGGTCTAGTTCCTTTGGTTGGTAGTTCAGTCTCTGAGAGCCCTAGAAATCCACATTAGTTGTCTCTTTTTCTCCTCATGGAGTTCTTAACCCTTCCAAAGCCTATAATCCTTCCTCCTATTCTTTTTAAGAGTCCTCAAGCTCCATCCACTGTTTGGTTGGGAGTGTCTGCATCAGATTCAGTGAGCTACTGGGTGGAGTCTCTCAGAGGATAGCCATACTAGACTGGAATAAGGAGTTATTTAAAAAAGAGTTGAAAAATATACTTTAGGTCAGTTTCATTAAATGGAATGGCAAAAATAACCTAACCCACATCATAAATTTAACACAAGAAAATACAACAAATATGAGATTTTGTGGAAAAAATTACAAATCAATCATTATGAATAGATATGAAAGTAGAATTGCAGAATTAAAAATAGTGAATAGACAGAAGAAGAAACTAATTATTACTAACAGAGAAATCTCAGCAGTACTGTGAAATAGACATAACATACAATACAGGTAAAATATTATTAATGAATGATAGCACACAAAGACGTCAAACTTGTTGATTCAAGTCATTTCTGAGATTTAGGAAAGTCAAGAGTTATGGCACTGCAGTTTTTACTATGATACATTTAGTTGGCCTTCAAGATAGCAAAAGGGAGTATATAAATATTGAAAGATCTTATCTGTACATTCAAGTGCTAATATTTTATGTTTATCAAGCAAGTCATTGATAAGATAACCCAGATAATTAAAATCAAGAAAATGTATTCTAAGCATTTCATAATGGATTGATACAACAATACAAATTTATGTAAAGTCTCATGTTTTAATAGAAGTTACCATGAATGTAAAGCAATATTTACTTACAAAAGCATGACATAAGTCAGTAGGATGAATGAGTAGAGGCATAAAATCATGAGTTGCATTGGTTACATTGCATGTTTACATAGTATAGCAGAAGAGAAGCGAGTCTTGAAATTGGGCTTTGGTCTCCATATATATGCAATTGCATATGCATACCAGACACACACACACACACATACACACACACGCACACGCACACGCACACGCACACACACAAACACACTCACTCACACACACACCAAAATATAAAAATGAACCATTGAATTTTTACAGAAATTGCCCAAAAATGCTAGACTTCCAAACTAATTAACCTTCTAGAAAAAAAAATGAATGTTAACTGAATATTTATTAAGTACTGATGAAATGGTTGTTATATGTCTGGAAATTTTCTATAAGTAAATTTGTGATTTAAATCAATAATAATTCAGTTAAGCTCCCCTGAAGACACCACAGCCTAAAGGCAACCAGGAATTCCTCTGCATGCAGGGCAATTAGTAAGGAACCCTCCTGAAGGTCCACAGCCTATGGGAACCCAGTGGACTAGGGACCCATCACCTCCCCAAAGTCTAGGCCCCTGAATTCTATCTCCTTCCAGCTGTCACCTTTTTTGGGACAGATCACTAGCCTGTATGCACCCCTGAACACAACACAACCTGAAGGCATCCTAGGAGTTCCATTGCATGCAGGACAACTCACAGCTGCTGGGAATCCCAAGGTGCCCAGTAGACTTGGGACTCATTATCCTTCAAACAACTCACCCTCCAATTTCTACTCCCCTTTCAGCCAATGCCTTCTGCTGGGACATATCACCAGCTTGTCTGCTCCCCTGAATTCACCACTTCCTGAAGCCATCCCAGAAGTTCCACTGTATGCAGGGCAATAGGTCAGGTGACACCACAGTCTGAAGACCTCCCATGGGCTCTACTGCATGCAGAGCAAATCACACAATAGTTCTAAAGTCTCCCTGGAGTTCTGCTGCACACAGGACAACAGCTTGAGGGCTTCTCCAAAGACTTAACAGTCTAAAGACCTCCCAGGGAATCTAACATACCCAGGGCAACAGATAATCAGCCTCTCTGACCCTTAAGACCCGACAGTTTAAAGGTCCCACAGGAAGTCTGCTATAGTCAGGGCCACAGGCCTACTGGGAAATCCGAAGCAACTCAGGAACTAAAGATGCAAGCTCAACACAGAGATACTCATACCAGCAAACACTAGGTATAACCAGATGGTCAAAGGCAAGCACAAGACCATAAGCAACAGAAGCCAATATACTTTGGCATCATCAGAACCCAGTTTTCCCACTTCAGCAAGCTCTGGATAAACCAACACACCTGAAAATCAGGAAGCTGACTTAATCCTACTCATGAATATAGTTCTCTAAAAAGGATACAAATAACTTCTTTAAAGAAATACAGAAAAATAAACAGGAAGGAGCCCTTAAAGAGGAAACAAATAAGTCCTTTAAAAAAAATACAGGAAAACACAATCAAACAGGTGACAGAATTGAAAAAGCAATGCATGACCTAAAAGTGGAAGTTGAAACAATAAAGAAAACACAAATGATGGCAAACATTGTAATGAAAAACATAGGAAAGAGGTCATGAATTACAGATGTAAGTATCTCCAACAAAATACAAGAGAAAGAAGAGAGAATCTCAGTTGTAGAAGATACATTAAAAGATATTAGCACAACTGTCAAAGAAAATTTAAAACATAAAAATCTTCTAACCCAAAACCTCCAGGAATCCAGGACACATAAATAGACCAAATATAAGAATAATAGGAACAGAGGACAGCAAATACTGCCAGCTCAATGTATCTCAAAATCTTTTCAACAAAATCATAGAAGAAAACTTCTATAACCTAAAGAAAAGCATAGCCATAAATGTACAAGAAACTTATAGAACACCAAATAAATTGGACCAAAAAAAAAAATCCTCTCATTATATACCAACAAAACACTAAATGCACAGAACAAAGAAAGAATATTAAATCTGCAAGGAAAAGGACTAAGCAACATAAATTTAGAACTATCATAGTTACATGAGATTTCTCAACAGAGGCACTAAAAACTAGAAGAGCATGGATAGAAGTCACACAGACTCTAAGATAACACAAATGCCAGCCCAGGCTACTATAGCCAGCAAAACTACCACTCAACACAGAAGGGGAAACCAAAATATCCCAGGACAAAACCCAATTAAAAAATATCTACCTACCAGACCAGCCATACAGAGGATTGTAGAAGGAAAGCTCCAACACTAGGAGGATACCTAGACCAAATAAAAAATAAGAATTTATCACTTCACCACAAAGCCAAAAGAACAGAATTACATGCTCATAATGCCACCAACAAAAGCAAACATAACAGAAACTAACAATCATCTGTCTTTAATATCTCTCAATATTAATGGATTCAGCTCATCTACAAAAAGACATAAGTTAACAGACTGGATACAAATAAACAGGATCTAGCATTTTGCTGAATAGAAGAAACATACTTCAATAATGAAGACAGGGACTACCTCAAAATGAAAGGCTGGAAAGAAGTCTTCCAAGCAAATGATAACAAGAAACAAAGTAAAATTCAATAAAATAGATTATCAAACAAAAGTTACCAAGCAAGATGAGAAATGACACTTCATATTCATCAAACAAAAGAAAATCCACAAAGACAAAGTCTCAATTCTGATCATCTATGTCCCAAATTCAATGACACCCACATTCATAAAAGAAACTTTACTAAATTTCAACACATACAGAGAACCCACACAATACTAGTAGTAGACTTCATCACCTCAATCTCATTAATAGGTCATTGAAAC
The DNA here is from genome assembly GCF_011064425.1 of Rattus rattus. Lineage (NCBI taxonomy): Eukaryota > Metazoa > Chordata > Mammalia > Rodentia > Muridae > Rattus > Rattus rattus. The sequence continues at coordinate 111,202,730 of NC_046172.1, forward strand.
AGAAACTAAAGAGACACAATAAAACTAATAGAAGTTATGAACCCAATGGTTTTGACATATCTACAGAACATTCCATCCTAAAACCTAAGAATATACCTTCTTCTCAGCACCTAATGGTACCTTCTCCAAATTGACCATATAATCACTCACAAAACAAGCTTCAACTGATATAAGGAGATTAAAATAATACTATGTATCATATCAGATCACCATGTCCCAAGGCTTGTCTTCAATAACAAAAACAATAGAAAACCCAAATATCCATGGAAACTGAACAAATCTCTACTCAGTGATAACTTATCAGGGAAGAAATAAGGAAATTAAAGACCTTTTAGAATGTAATTAAAATGCTGACACAGTATACCCAAACTTATGAGACACAAGGAAAGCAGTGTTAAAAGGAAAATTCATAGCTGTAAGTGCCCTAGTAAAGAAATTGGAGAGGTTCTACACTAGCAAGTTAACAGCACATCTGAAAGCTCTAGACCACAAAGAAGCGAACACACCCAAGAGGATTAGGGAACAGCAAATATTCAAACTCAGTGCCAAAAATCAACCTAATAGAATCAAAGAGAACTATATAAAGAATCAACAAACCAAAAGCTGGTTACTTGAGAGAAACAAGATAGATAAACCCCTAGCCAATCTAATTAAACTGTCCAGAAAGAGTATCCAAATTAGCAAACACAGAAATGAAAAGGGAGACCTAAAAATAGAACTTGAGGAAATTAAAAAAAAAAGATCAACGGATCCTGCTACTAGAGCCTATATTTGACAAAATTGGGAAATCCTGGTGAAATGGATTATTCTCTAGACAAATACCACATACCAAAGTTAAATCAAGAGCAGGTAAACTAAACAGGTCCATATCCCTACTGAAATAGAAGAAATCATTAAAAACAACTCAACCAGCTCTCTGTTCCTCCCTGTTCCAGAGATAGCCGCATCTTCTTATGCAATGCCAGCCTTGTCTTATAGACAAGATAGTGAAGGTGTGAACGGATTTGGCCATATTGGGCACCTGGTTACCAGGATTGCCTTCTGCTCTGCATCTGGCAAAGTGGACATTGTTGCCATCAAGACCCCTTCATTGACCTCAACTACATGGTACGCATGCTCCAGTATGACTCTACCCATGGCAAGTTCAACACACAGTCAGGTTGAGAATGGGAAGCTTTGTCAACAATGGGAAGCCCATTACCATCTTCTAGGAGTGAGATTCCACTAAAGTCAAATGGGGTGATGCTGGTGCTGAGTATGTTGTGGAGTCTGCTGACGTCTGCACCACCGTGGAGAAGGCTAGGGCTCACTTGACAGGTGGGGCCAAAAGGATCATCATCTCTGCCACTTAAGCTGATACCCCCATGTTTGTGATGGGTGCGAACCATGAGAAATATGACAACTCTCTCAAGATTGTCAGCAATGCATCCTGCACCACCAACTGCTTAGACGCCCTGGCCAAGGTCATCCATGAAAATTTTGGCATCATGGAAGGGCTCATGACAACTGTCCATGCCATCATTGCCACCCAGAAGACTGCAGATGGCACCCTATGAAAAGCTGTGGTGTGATGGCCGTGGGGCAGCCCAGAACATCATCGCTGAATCCACTGGTTCTGCCAAGGCTGTGGGCAAGGTCATCAAGAGCTGAATGGGAAACTCACTGGCATGGCCTTCCATGTTCCTACCCCCCAATATATCCATTGTGGATCTGACATGTCGCCTGGAGAAACCTGCCAAATATGATGATCTGAAGAAGGTGGTGAAGCAGGAATCTGAGGGCCCACTAAAGGGCATCCTGGGCTACACTAAGGACCAGGCTGTCTCCTGCGACTTCAACAGCGACTCCCACTCTTCCACCTTTGATCCTGGTACTGGCATTGCTCTCCATGACAACTTTGTAAAGCTCATTTCCTGGTATGACAATGAATACCGCTACAGCAACAGGATGGTGGATCTCATGGCCTACACATGGCCTCCAAGGAAGATGAAACTGTGGACCACCCACCCTGGCCCAGCAAGGATGCTGACAGCAAAGAGAGAGAGGCCCTAAGTTGCTGAGGGTCCCCATCCCAACTCAGCCTCCAACATTGAGCATCTCTAACAATTCCTTCCCAGACCCCCCATAATAACAGGAGGGGGCCTAGGGGCCTTCCATTCTCTCTTGAATTCCATCAATAAAGTTTGCTGCACACCCCCCAAAAAACAAAAACAAAAACAAAAACAAACAAACAAACAAACAAAACCATCTCAACCAAAAACAGTCCAGGGGCAGTTGGTTTAGTTCACAATTCTACCATACCTTCAAAGAAGACTTAACACTAAAATTCCTCAAACTATACCCTAAAACGGAAACAGAAGGAAGACTACCTAATTGACTCCATGAAACCACATTTACTCTAATACTTAAACCACACAAAGACCCAACAAAAAAGAGAACTTCAGACTAATTTCACTTATGAGTATTGCTGCTAAAATACTCAAGAAATTATTGCAAACCAAATCCAAGAACATATCAAAACCATCATTCACCATGATCAAGCAGGCTTCATCCCAGGGATGCAAGGTTGGTTCAACATATAAAAATTCATTAATGTAGTCCACTATATAAACAAACTCAAAGAAAAAATCACATGATTATCTCCTTAGACACAGAAAAAGCATTTGATACAATACAGTACCCCTTCATGTCAAAAGTATTGGAGAGTTCAGGAAATCAGTTCCCATATCTAAATATAATAAAAGCAATTTATAACAAACCAATATCAAATTAAATGTAGAGATATTTCAAGCAATCCACTAAAATCATGGACAAGACATAGTCGCTCACTGTCCACATATCTATTATAACTAGAGAAATAAGACAACCAAAGGAAATCAAGCAAATATAGATTGGAAAAGAAAAAGTCAATGTGTTACTATTTGCAGATGATATGACCATACAAATAAACAACCTCAAATATTCTACCAGAGAACTTCTCCAGCTAATAAACAACCTCAGCAGAGTGGGTGGATATAAAATTAACTCAAATAAATCAGCCTTTCTTTATACAAATGATAAATTAACTGAGAGTGAAACTAGGGAATCAAAACCCTTCAACATAGTCATAAATAATATAAAATATCTTGAGGTACCTTTAGCCAAAGAAGTAAAAGATCTGTTGACAAGAACTTCAAGTCTCAAGAAAGATACCAAAGAAGACTGCAGAACATGTAGAGATTTTCCATGCTCATTGATTGTCAGATTTAACATCGTAAAAATGGCCATCTAACCAAAAGCAATCTATAAATTCAATGCACTTCCCATTCAAATCCCAATGCAGTTCTTCAAAGACATGGAAAGACCAATTCTCAAATCCATCTGGAAAAGCAAAAAATCCAGAATAATGAAAACAATTCTTAATAAAAGAACTTTTGGGGGAATCACCATCCCTGACCTCAAACTATACTACAGAGCAATAGTAATATTAACAGCATGGTATTGGTACAGAGACAGACATGTTGATCAATGGGGTAGAATTGAAGACTCAGAAATAAAAGTACACCTTTATGAACACTTGATCTTTGACAAAGAAGTAAAAAAAAAACATATACAGTGGAAAAGAGAAAGCATCTTCCATAAATGGTGTATGCCTCACTGGCAGTCTCTATGTAGAAAAATGAAAATAGATTCATATTTGTCACCTTGCACAAAGCTCAAGTCCAAGTGGATCAAGGACCTCAACATAAAATCAAATTAACTATCAAACTGGAAGTTGTAAATTATTCTTGTTAGGAAAGTAACAATAGCAATTTCTTGACTTTGTCCCTTGGACTCATGAACCATAATTATGGACTGACTAGTTTTGTAGTGCCAAGCATAAATTTCCTCATATTCTCTGAAGGTATTGATCAAAAATCCAATTAGTTGATTTATTATCACCAAGATATAAGTAACATCATTTCATTTTTTCTACCTTTCATTTTCACTGTTGTGTTTCATAGGTATTGCAACCATGTAGTGCAATTGCTTGCTTTTGTCCTTTGGGAACCTCCACAGTACCTTTTGATATGATGGCAAATAGTCCTCTGGGAAAAATCTCATGTGTCAGATTCTATTGTATTCTTCTAACTTTTATCCCATGAGCATAGTATCTACATCTTTCCTGCTCCTCCTCCCCCTTCAACTTCTCCAATGTCTACCCTTCTTTGCAAATATCATTGTTAAATACATATCCATATATATATATATATTAATTTATTTTATTCATTTTACTTCATTTTAATGCTTCTTTGTGCCATTTAAATCAGATGGTGTAGAAGGTAATATATCAAAGTTTTCTGTTAAGTACATTGTACTTTACAAGAATGTAGTGAAGGGAAGCAATAAAACTATCATTTGTGCCTTTGAATTGATTTAAATGTTTTTGCATTTGTAAACATAATAATTTTTCATAATTATTCTTATTTTAAAGTAGTTTAGGGAACAAATGTTAAGGTCTAAGTATGTTATATATAGTTTCAATGCTCTAATTTCTTGCATAGATGGGTTAAATTATTAGGTATTTACTATTTTCATGATCCAATAATAAAAGCCATACGATTTAAAACTATTTTATTTAGTGTACTAAATACTATTTTAAAATTTGAATAGATATCATATTATAAAAGAAGGGAATACAAAGAAATCAAACATATTTAACAATTCAAAAGGGATGATCCATGAAATTTCCACTATCATATTTTTTCCCAATTCCACAACCAAGTATATAGAGTCTTAAAATTCTGAGCAATGACTGAGAAGCCATGTAAACCACAAAGGATGAAACAGTATGACATAAAGATATAAAAAGCAGGAACATCATTCTGTCATTAATATGCACTTGTTTTTTGTTTTTTTTTTCTTATGGCTTCTGCTATATCAGTAGATATAATGGAGAAACTGTGCTATCTGAATATCATAAATTACTTTTGTTTTTCCTTTTACTTACTTTATTTTTTATTTTTTATTTTTGCTTCTTTGATTTTATATACCATTCTATATTTCTATCATGTTTTTGATCTTTTCTATGTCATATTTCCTTATATTTCTTTCCTTTTACCAATATGGGCATATTACCACTTTTTTTCTTTTAGTGATAATCCAGCTATAAATAACCCAATCCTGCTTTGGGCATAATTCATGTTCTACCTATATGTCAGTTAAATATCATTATATGACTTTTGGAGAGTCATATATCTATACTTGTATTCAAAAACTTCCCTTTTTAATTCCAACTTGTTTGTCTAAATGCCACATATGATGTTTCATTATATTATATATTTAATAGTATTTGTTTATACATCCATACACTTATAATTTCTGCCTTTCAGACATATTATAAATTCAATGATTAACACTTTTTATTGTTTATCAGTGTGTTTTCAGGGTCCTAGGTATATGAAAAAGAACATTTATTTCTGTTTAAGTGCAATTAGGTAACTGAAATTTATATTGGTAAGGAATGATTATACTTTCATATTAGAATGATTCTCATGTGAAAACCAGACAAAGTAAGATGATAAAACTCACACTAGTACTACTATCTTAATAGAAGAATATATCATGTCTCATTATGTAATATAATACTTTCACATGATCTAAGGAAAGCAATTGAGGGATTTTGGAAACTGATTATAACAACAAAACAGAATATAGTATCACAAGAACTTTGTATTATTATGTACATTGGATATCTTGTAAAATTTCAGGACTTACTGCAGCACAGACTCAAGGACAAGGAACAGTACTTTCAACACTAAGATGTTGCTTGTCCTCCAACAGCATGTAATTAAGACATTGTTTAGGAAATTATTCAAATTGTTTCTCTAGAGAAAATATGTTTTGTTTATTTCTAAAAGCTTACAAAATCAAATGTTGCTCCCTTGTCTCTTATTAGAATTTCTTTCATCTGCAGGTAGGTTGCCAAGATCTTCAAGATATCCCTAAATGTCCCAGGCTGATGGTAGGACAAAAGATCACTCTGAAAACTGACAGCTAGGTCCCATTGCTAAGGAAAACCTCCATACAACTCATTGATAATACAAAGGCCGATCTGGTGTCTGTTTAGATTCTTCACCCATACTTTTGTAATCTCCTTAGCATGAGAAAGTATTCTAAAGGTTATGGGAATAAAAACTTGGACACTAATCAAGGGAAAAGTCCTCCACCTACAATTTATTTTGACTGCAAGATGTGGTGAGGCAATGGGGGAGACCGAACATATGAGATTAGCCAATTAATATTTGACTTAAATTCAGGCCTATGCCATCAGTTGGAGCTCATGTGCTACATTGCCTGGATGATCAAGAACTAGAAAATAAATAGCCTAGAGTTCTAGGATTTACCATCAGAAAGTCTTCTGCCATTCAATGTGAGCTAATACAGAGAGCCACAGGCAAACATTACATAGGGAGTCTCAATTGGAGTTCTATATCAAGTACCTCCCCTCAGAGACTAGAGTACCCCATGGAAGAGGGGGAGTTAAGATTACAGAAGTTAGAGGGAATAAGGGAATAGAGGATACCAGGATATCATGACCAACTGAATCAAAGAAGCAGGGCTCCTGTGTACTAATAGAGACTGAAGCAGCAAGAAAAGGGCCTACATATGTCTGTTTCAGGTCCCCAGTGCATATGTTAAGGCTGTTAGTCTGGTGTTTTGTGGAAATCCATCTGGTGGCAGCAGGTGTATCTCTGGCTTTTTTGCCTATTCTTAAGCCTCCTTTCCTCCTACTTGGTTACTTTGTCCAGTCTTGATATAAGGGAATTCTTCTTGTTTTATTGTATCTTGTTCTGTGTATTTATTTGTAATTTCTTTGATGCCTGTTCTTTCCTGAGGAGGAATGAAGGGGAAGTGAATCTGGATCTAGGGTAGTCAGTAGGTGAAGTGAAAACAAGATGAGTAGAGGGGTTAAAGGAATTAGAATATATTATAGGATAGAAGAATCTGTTTTTATTTTTGAAAACATAGATACTAAAAAAATAGATGGCCCATATGGCTTCTTTTATTCACCACTTCACATACGGGGGGCAGATTATCTTGGTCAGGAAACTATAGTCATGCTTGGAAGTGGCCTATAGTTTCTAAACCATACAAGTATTCTGTTTCCCCGATTTTAGGTTTAGAATCCAAAAATATGAAAAAAAAATAGCCACTTAGTTTTATTGCAGTTCTTTATGAAGGTTGTAGTCAACAAGAGGAAGTTTTCAACTTGCTTCAATATACTATATTCAGGTAAAATTTGTTGAATATAGGGTGCACAGGATAATCTATTAATTAAACATACATAGACTGTGTTTTGAAATGATAATTTTCCCTAATTTTTTAGAATAATTAACAATTCAAAAACTAAATAAGTGTAATCAACTGACCACATGAATAGAAATATTTGATGAATCAGTTCAGTAACACAAATATAAAATAAATATAGGTACTCTACTCACATCTTATAAATTTGCCTTAAATAAAAAATTTCTTAACTGTGGCAATATATATTTTACTCATATGAAAAGAAACTTGGTATGGTATCCTTACTATCTAACTTGCACAAGATAAAACTCAGTTAAAATAAATCAAATAATTTGCCCTAAATTTTATTTTACATTGATAATTTTATATAATATATATAAGTGTAATTCTAATTGATTTGAACAGCAAATTGAAAACTGTAAAAAAATCACAGATTACTGATGACTACTTATTTTAGGATGGGGATATTAATTTTTAATAATTATTTTAGAGCTCCCAAGGACTAACGCACCAACCAAAGAATACACATGGAGCAACCCATTGCTTCAGCTCCATACAAAGCAGAGGAATGCCTTATCTGGCAAGAGTGGAAGGGGATAACCTTGGACCTGTAAAGGCTTGATGCCTCGATATAGAGGAATGCTGGGGTGGTGTAACAGGAGTCGTTGGGTGGGTGGGGGAGCACCCTGAAAGAAGCAGGTAGGGACGGAAGATGGAATAGGAGGTGTGCACAGGGGAACCCGGGAAGGAAGATGATATTTGAAATATAAATACATAAAGTAACCAGTAAAAACTATTCAATGAATAAATAAATAATAAATAGATAAAGAAATGAATTAGGGTAACTACCATAATTGTATCAATATTTGCCTTAAATAATTTCAAAGAATTCCTTGTATTTCTAACCAGTTGAATTAAACGTATTGTTGAAAATATAATTTTGATCATAATGGAAATAGCTGTTCATCAAAAAACAAACACATCATAATTAAGCTGTATAAAATATATGATGGAATCATTGAAGAAAAACAGTCTTTTGTTAAATAATGTTGTAAAAATAAATGATATTGTTTCAGGAGCAGTATATTTAACTGCCACCCTCTGCCAGATTTTATGATTATTTTTCAAAACCAACTGAATATTTTCTTGCAAATACATCCCTAGAGTGCCAAGTCTTCACTAATTACAAAGTAATTTTTACACAAATTTTCCTATTGTGTTTTCATTGAATAATTATTAAAAACCCTAATCATTTGTATTACTTATAAAATATTGGCAAACATAAGTAAAAGGGACAGTTTTACATTGTACCTTTTGACAGCAGACTATGTAGGGATTTTTCGCTTCTTTTTTTCCCCATTGGATTTTTTAATTTACATTTTAAATGTGATCCCCTTTCCCAATTTTCCTTGCAGAAACCAGCAATCCCATCATCCCCCAGCTTCTATGAGAGTGTTCCACCACCTCCCCACCAACTCCATTCCACCACACTGCCCTGACATTTCCCTATACTGGGACATCAAGCCTTGACATGACCAAGGGCCTCTCCTCCAACTGATGCCCAACAAGGGCATCCTTTGCTACATATGTGATTGGAGCCTTAGGTCCATCCCTGTGTTCTCTTAGGATGGTTGTTTAATCCCTTGGAGCTCTGTTTGGGTGATATTGTTGTTCTTCTTATGGGGTTGCAAACCCTTTCAGCTCCTTCTTTCCTTTCTCTAACTCCTGCATTGGGGACCCTGTTCTCAGTTCAGTGGTTGGCTCCAAACATTTTCCTCTGTATTTGTCAGAATATGGCACAGCCTCTTAGGACACAGCTATGCCAGACTCCTGTAAGCAATCACTTCTTTGAATCTGCAATATTATATGGGTTTGATGACTATATATGGATGGATGCCCAGGTGGGGCAGTCTCTAGATGGCCTTTCCTTTAGTATATGCTCCAAATATTGTCTCCACATTTCCTCCTGTGGGTATTTTTGTTTGCCCTTCTAAGAAGGTCTGAAGCATCCATATTTTGGTCTTCCTTCTTCTTGAGCTTCATGTGGTTTGTGAATTGTATCTTGAGTATTCTGAGCTTTGGGGCTAATATCCACTTATCAGTGAGTGCATACCATATGGGTTCTTTTGTGATTCAGTTACCTCAGCCATGATGTTATTTTCAAGTTCCATCCATTTGCCTAATAATCTCATGAAGTCATTGTTTTGAGCAGCTGAGTAGTATTCCATTATATAAATGTACCACAATTTCTGTAACCATTTTTCTGTTGAAAGACAGCTGGGTTCTTTCCAGCTTCTGGCTATTATAAATAAGTTTGCTATGAACATAGTAGAGCATGTGTCCTTGTTACATGTTGGAACATCTTTTGGGTATATGCTCAGGAAAGGTATCGCTGGGTCCTCAGGTAGTACTATGCCTAATTTTCTGAGGAACTGCCAGACTAATTTCTGGACTGGTTGTAACAGCTCACAATCCCATTAACGATGAAGGAGTTTTCTGCATTCTCCACATAGTCACCATCATCTGCTCTCATCTGAGGTTTTAGTCATAGCCATTCTTACTGTTGTGTGATGGAATCTCAGCGTTATTTTGATTTGCATTTCCCTGATGACTAAGAATATTAGGATGTTGAACATTTTTTCATGTGCTTCTCCACTATTATGTATTCCTCAGTTGTGAATTCTTTGTTTAGCACTTTACCACATTTTGATAGGGATATGTGATTCTCTGGAGTCTAACTTGTTGTGTTCTTTGTATATATTTGATATTAGCCCTCTATCAAATGTAAGGTTGGGAAAGATCTTTTCCTAATCTCTTGGTTGCTGTTTTATCTTATTGTCAGCCACAATTATACTTGTATGTGAACCACATAAAGGACCAACAATGAGAGAAAAATTCATAGCAATTTCCCTTATGAATATCAATGCCAAAATACTGAAGATTCTGGCAAACAAAATCCAAGAACACATCAAAATGATTATCCATCATGATCAAGTAGGCTTCATTGCAGGGATGCAGGGATGGTTCAATATTTGGAAATTCATCAATGTAATTCACTACATAAACAAACTCAAAGAAAAAATACACATATCATTAGATGCTGAAGAGCATTTGATGAAATTCAACACCCCTTCATGATAAAAGTCCTGGAAAGATCAGGAATTCAAGGCCCATACCTAAACATAGTAAAAACAATATACAGCAAACAAGTAGCCAACATTAATCTAAATGGAGAGAAATTTGAAGCAATCCCACTAAAATCAGCAACTAGACAAGGCTGCCTACTCTCTCCCTACTTATTCAATATAGTACTTTAAGTCCTAGCCCAAGCTATTACACAACAAAAAGAGGTCAATGGGATATAAATTGAAAAGAATGAAGTCAAAATATCACTATTTGAAGATGATAGGACAGTATGCTTAAGCGACTCCAAAAATTCCACCAGAAAGCTCCTAGTCCTGATAAACAACTTCAACAAATTGGCAGGATATAAAATTAACTCAAACAAATCAGTAGCCTTACTCTACTGAAGGATAAACAGGCTGAGAAATTATGGAAATGACACCCTTCACAATAGTCACAAATAATATAAAAAATATGTTGTGATGACTCTAACCGAACAAGTGAAAGATCTGTATGACATGAACTTCAAGTTCATGAGGAAAGAAATTGAAGAAGATCTCAGAAGATGAAAAGACCTCCCATTCTCATGGACTGGCTGGATTAATGTAGTAAAAATGGCCATTTTTCCAAAAGCAATCTACAGATTCAATGCAATCCCCGCCAAAATTCCAACTCAATTCTTCATAGAGTTAGAAAGAGCAATTTACAAATTCCTTTGGAATAACAAAAACCCAGGATAGACAAATCGATAATATAAGAACTTCTGGGGGAATTACCATCCCTAACTTCCAGCTGTATTACAGAGAAATAATGATAACAACTGCCAGGTAATTTGTACAAAGACATTTAGGTAGATCTATGGAATAGAATTGAAGACCCAGAAGTGAGCCCACATGCCTATGATCACTTGATCTTTGAGAGAGGAGCTAAAACCATCCAGTGGAAAAAAGAGAGCATTTTCAACAAATGGTGCTTTCTGAACTGGAGGTCAGCAGGTAGAGGAATACAAATTGTTCCATTCTTATTGCTGAGCACAATGATCTAGCCCAAGTTTATTTTGGGCTGCCACATAAAACCAGATATGCTGAAACTAATAGAAGAGAAACTGGGGAAGAGCCTCAAACACATAGGCACAGGTGAGAATACCCTGAACAGAACACCAATGGCTTATGCTCTAAGATCTGGAATCAACAAATGGGACCTCAGAAAACTGCAAAGCTTCTGTAAGGCAAATGACTATGTGTTATATGCAACATATATGAACAATACAACTGAAGGTAGAAATTGTACAATAATGTGAATGTGAAATAAACACTCAGAGATTATTTGATAAAAATGATGCAGTGATGTATGGTTTTAAGTTTAAGGGATTCAAAATCTTTCTGGTACTCTGTTTATTATAGTAATGAAAGCTGTGTTTATTCCGAACTATAAAATTGACCAATAGAACATTATTTCATTTTTTATCCAAGTCTTCGAAATGTTAGATTCATTTGTTCTTTTCCATAAAATTGATTTCCACTGTTATCCAGCATTGTCTTCAATGTGCTCAAAAGATCCAAATTGAAAAGACCAGGGCAAGTTTCATTAACATCTAATTGGTGTTGGCTAAGGAATAACACAGATTACTACTGTTCATACGTCATTTCAAGGAAAATTGCTCCATCAAAGATATTTGTAGATGAGCAATTTCTACCAGTGTTCAATTGATATTAAAAGTAAGAAATTAAATAAAGAAGAATTTTATGCTATTACAAAGGAAATTGAAAAATTAATATAGAGTTCTAGTTAGGTTCATGAGCAAATATCTAATACTATGATCTTATTATAATAAAGAAATAAGTTAGATGATTCATATTCAAATGAATACCATAGTTGATTAGAGATGCTTGATTTTATATACATACATACATATATACACATATATATGTGCATGTGCGTGTGTGTATGTATGATTATTATCAAGCAATGCTTTTCAACTTTGGCATTGGAATGATATGCCATCTCCATCTGAAAGGCCTCTGTAAAGGAGATAGCTGAGAAATCAATTTCAATATTCTCTACTCAGATTCCAAAGAATCAGAAAATATTGAAATTGGTCATGAATATCAGATTTTGTTTGTGGGTTGTCTAAAATAATTATAATGTACATAGTATAAAAAGCACTAAAGTATAGTTTATTCTTTTTTCTCTGCATTTTCAAAGTCAAATAATCCGTCAGACTTGAAATCACTGTTTACATTATTTATATTACTATGTCATTATTGCTCTTGTACTTGTACAAAATATGTAAATGTTTTTTGAAGAGCCATAGGGAGTTAGTGCTTTATGGAGGAGGGGTAATCATATTCTTATGAAGTGTAGCCTTTTGTAAAGTACCTTTGCTCAAATAAAAAACTGCCTCTCCACTCAACCTCATGCAAGCAACTCTAATTAAATGCAGTTGCTCACAATAAAAAATATGAAAGTAGTAGGACAGCTTATTGAGAGAGCAAAGGCTTTGGCAGGAGTGGAATTGGAATTAAAGAAAGAATGAATGATAATATTATCAAAGTACATTATAAATATGTATGAATTTGCCAAAGAATAATTTTAGATGCATAAAAATTGAAATTACCCAAGAGATTCTATTAGTACTCTCCTGTGTATGAGTGGTACCAGCATTCTTTTCTTGGGCAACAATATCCTCTAACTTAGGGTAGCTACATTAAAGCACAGATAGTGTGGAAAAATAATTTAATACTTTCACACCATTATTGAGCACTTTTCTCAAGTGTGGCCATAAGTTTTGTCATTTTGGAAGTTGTTTCTATTCAAAATCCATTGATAAAAGTTATTTCTACTTTATATCATTGCCACTTCAGAATATATTTGCTTTCTTTATTAAGTATGAAGGTGTTTGCTCTTTCATTTATAAGAAGTACTGTACAGTTATTTTGGTATATATGGATATTTGTAATAGTCACACACTTGGAGCATTTGGAGCATTATTTATAATATTAAGTAAAATGGGAATTTCTTGAACCCAAGTAATTCAAACATATAGTACTCTATTTGATAATTCATAGGGCTTCTAAGTGAGTAATGAGTATTTAGTATGTTACGTGAGGAGGTATGGGGAAAACAGGTTCATATATTAATGAAATTGAATAAAACAACATAAATCTGTATAACACCTTTAAACTTACCAATTATTTAAGAGACTGAAGTCTCCAGGGAGTATAGTGGTCTGTTGTGTCAGTGGGTTAGAGACATACTTGTGGAGACCGGAGTCAGGGAAAGGTTTGGGATGTGGAACGAACAGAGGGCATACAAAAAGGGGAATAAAATCTAGAGTGTAAAAATAAAGACTAAAGAATACATAAATAAATTATTAAAATATGTTATGGCACTTAAAATTAAATTTTAATCTACTCATTTTAAACCAAGATTGACTGAGAATAAATAAAACCAGGCAGGCAAACTGTGAAACATGGTATTGCTGACAAGTACTGAGACTTTGAGGAAGTGCTTAAGTCATGAAATCTTTTTACTTATGAATGAATTAGTGTATTTCAATATTGTTTGGGAGCATTATCTTAGACCTTTCTCCTTGCTTTTCAACTCTCTCATCATTTGAGTACCTGATACTGCACCATTTACCCTTCTGACTCTTTTGTCATTTGATAGCACTGGGCAGTTTCCCAGAGAGGATACAACAAGGAACCACATTGGAAGCAAGTGGCACTTTTCTGTGAGAAAATAATGCTGGTTTCTTGTTCTTGAATTGTCTAGCATCTTCAATGTTATGAGAATGTCATTTGTGTTCTCTTTATATCACCACTGTAATATGTTGATTTAGTAGCATGAAAGGATTGAAACCTAAAATCTAAAAGAGTTTTCGGGGGTTGGGGATTTAGCTCAGTGGTAGAGCGCTTGCCTAGAGAGCGCAAGGCCCTGGGTTGGTCCCCAGCTCCGGAAAAAAAAAAAAAAAAAAAAAAAGAAAAAAGAGTTTTCACTAACTGGGTCTTTTAAAATAATTATTTAATAATGTAAATGGCATGAGTGTAAAGCAAATTAAGAGATAGAAAAATGGTTCTATTTCATGTTAGTTCTTTGAGAATTTTCATGCAATGAATTTTGACCATATTCTCCCACCTCCTATGTACTTACATTCACTGGCTACCTGCCCAACATCTCTTTCTTCATTTTCTTCAACTAAAGCCAACCTGTACTGCTTTCCACTTAGAATAAGTGTATACCCTACTGATTAAACATGAATTAGATCATGTATGACATTAATTTCTAGTTGTTTAATAGCAGTATCTACTTATGTAACTAACATGCTTATTTTCTTGTCTTTGGGATTTATGAATTTATTTTGAGGGGTGTTGAAATCTTCAAGTAAAGTATTTAATACAACACTCCTTGAATTGTCTTGTGTTTTAATTCATGTTATTTTTATTAGCAATTTTAGTTCCCAAAGAACATGAAAATTTAATTTAAAATCATTTGAAACTATAATAAGTGGACTCTGATAGGTATTTATGGCAAAAGCTGAACTCAGGTTAAGGGTAATTGCTTTATTTTTGTTCCTGCAAATCACTGAACAAAACATGTGTTCTTACTGAAGTTTTAGGATTGTTCAACCATCTGTAACTTCTGAGCTGAAATCAGTTCCAAGCCATAGCCTTTCACACAAAAATAAACTACTTAGCTTCTTTTTAGAATCCATCTTTTCCTGTTACTTGATTAAGTAACTTGTTCTTGAATTTTTTAAAATCTGGAAATGAAATTTGTTTGTTATGTGTCTCATGTTCTTTAATACTGTTCTTTGAAAATTATGATACTTATTTTAATATTTATCACTTCATGTATCTGCCTGCCTATGACCGTAGCTGACCCAGTCCCCACAGCTCTCTGTACCCAAATTCCATGGGGAGGGAACTGGACTCTCAGAGGTGAGGACAATCCTGAGAGCTTAGGGGAGACCGCTACTACTGCTCAAATTCCTGGTCCAAGAGGAACCTGCCTAGTGCCCCTGTATATGGGAACCTAAGAGCAGTCAGGGGCAGAACCCTTCTAGTTTCTGTGTTTACCCATAGTTGAAAGCCATTTGCTAGGAACACCTGAGAGCAGCGGTAAGACCAACTCTTTGCTCCAAGTGATCTGACTGGTACCCTCAGGACCCACAAACCAAGAAGCAGTTTGGGACAAGATTTTTTTTTGTCTGTGCCTGGATCTGACCAGATCCCACAGCTCTCTGAATCCAAATCCTGTGGGGGAAAGAGCTGGACTCTTAGAAGTGCAGACAATCCTGAGAGCTCAGGAGAGGCCACCACTTCTGCTCAAATTCCAGGCCTAAAAGGAACCCACCTGCCTAGAGCCCTCTAGACACAGGAACCTAGGAGCACTCAGGGGTAGGACCTTCTGATTTCTGCCTGTGCCAGGAACTGACCCCGTCCCACTATTATCTGTACCCAAATCCTGTGCGGAAGAGAGCTGGATTCTCAGAAATGGGGATAATCCTGAGGGCTCAGGGGACACCACTACTTCTGCTCACATTTCTGTCACAAGAGGAACCTGCCTAGAGCCCTCTGGACACATGGACCCAGAAGCAGTCTGATATAGGAACCTTACCATATTTGCCTGTGCCTGGAGCTGACCTGGTCCTACAGCACTCTGTATTCAGATACCACTGGGAGAAAGCTTGTCTCCAGGAATGCTGACACACAGGCATACAAGAGGGTCAAGCCACTGACAGAGACAGCAAGACCAGCTAACACCAGAGACAACCAGATGGTGAGAGGCAAGTATAGGAACCTAAGCAAGAGAAACCAGGACTACTTGGCATCATCAGAAACCAGTTCTCCCAGCAAAGCAAATACTGGATATCCCAACACACCAGAGAATCAAGATTTGGATTTAAAATCACATCTCATGATGATGATAGAGAACTTTAAAAAGGTCATAATAATTCCCTTAAAAAATACAGAACCACACAAGTGAAAAAGGAGAAGCCGTTAAGAGGAAACACAAAAATCTCTTAAAGAATTACAGGAAAACATAACCAAACAGGTGAAAAAATTGAAAAAAAAATCCAGGATCTAAAAATGGAAATAGAAACAATAAAGAAAGTACAAAGAGAAACAACCCTGGAGATAGAAAACCTAAGAAAGAGATCAGGAGTAAGAGTTAAGCATCACCAACAGAATACAAGAGATAGAAGAGAGAAACTCAGGGGCAGAAGGTATCATAGAAAACATTGCCACAACCATCAAAGATAATGTAAAATGCAGAAGGCTCCTAGTCCAAAACATTCAGAAAATCCAAGACACAATGAGAATGTCAACCCTAAGGATAATAGGTATAGAAGAGAGTGAAGACTCCCAACTTAAAGGGCCAGTAAATATATTCAACAAAATCATAGAAGAAAACTTCCCTAACCTAAAGAAAGAGATGCCTATAAACATACAAGAAGCCTACAGAACTCCAAATAGATTGGACCAGAAAAGAAACTCCTCCTGTCACATAATAGTCAAAACACCAAATGCACAAAATAAAAATAATATTAAAAGAAGTGAGGGAAAATGGTCATATATAAGGCAGTCATTAGAATTACACCAGACTTCTCACCAGAGACTATGAAGCCAGAAGATCCTGGGAAGATGTCATACGGACCCTAAGAGAACACAGATGCCAGCTCAGACTACAATATCCAGCAAAACTCTCAATTAACATAGATGGAGAAACCAAGATATTCCATGAAAAAACCAAGTTAATACAATATCTTTCCACAAAGCCAGCCCTGCAAAAGAATAATAGATGGTTAACTCCAACACAAGGAGGAAATGACACCCTAGAAAAAGCAAGACAACAATCTGTTTGCAACAACCCAAAAGAAGAGAGACACACAAACAATTTCACCTCTAACAGCAAAAATAACAGGAAGCAGCACTCACTATTCCTTAATATCTCTTAGCATCAATGAACTCAAAAGACATAGACTAACAGACTGCATTTGTAAATGGGACACAGCATTTTGCTATATGCAGGAAACACACCTCAATGAAAATGACAGGTACTACATCAGAGTAAAAATCTCAAAGACAATATTCCAAGCAAATAGTCCCAAGAGACAAGCTAGACAAGCCATTCTAATATTGAATACAATCAACTTTCAACCAAAAGTTATCAAAACAGATAAGTAAAGACACTTCACATTCATCAAAGAAAAAATCCACCAAGATGAGCTGTCAATCCTGAATATCTGTGCTGCAAATGCAAGTGCACCTACATTGATAATAGAAACATTACTAAAACAGAAAGCACAAATTGCATCTCATTCAATAATAGTGTGAGACTTCAACACCCTCCACTCATAAATAGACAGATCCTGGAAAGAGAAACTAAACACAGACACATAGAAAATAACAGAATTTATGAACCAGATGGAGTTAACAGATATCTATAGAATATTTCACCCTAAAACAAAAGAATAAACCTTCTTACAGCAACTCATGGTGCCTTCTCCAAAACTGACCATAGAATCGGTCACAAAACAAATAACAGGTTATATAAAAAAATCCAGAAGAGGGATGAAACCATATCCACACTAATAAGAGAGAGAGAGAGAGAGAGAGAGAGAGAGAGAGAGAGAGAGAGAGAGAGAAAAAGAGAGAGAGAGATGGAATCCAATTTAACAAAATCAGAAAGGAAATGTGAGAAATAACAATGGAATTGAGGAAATTCAAAAAATTATGTGATCCTACTGTAAAAGCATATATTCAACAAATCTGAAAAATAGGGATAAAATGAACAATTTTCTAGATAGATACCTGGTACCAAAGTTGAATTAGAATCAGATAAATTATCTAAACAGTCCTATAACTCCTTAAGAAATAGAAGCAGTTATTAAAAGTCTCCCAACCAAAAAAAAAAAAAGTTCAGATATGTTTTGTGGAGTATTATAAAAGAAATTCATAGAAGACCTAACACCAATACTGTACAAACTATTCCACAAAAGGAATTATAACCAATTCCTTCTATGAAGCCACAATTATGGTTAGACATAAATCACACAAAGACCAAACAAAGAAAGAGTACTTCAGGAAAACGTCCCTTATGAATATCAATGCAAAAAGCAATATCTCCCAAACTGAATCGAAGAGCATACCAAAATGATTACACACCATAATCTAGTAGGCTTCATCCCAGGCATGCAATGTTGGTTCAATACATGGAAATCCATCAACACAATTCACTATATAACAAACTCAAAAAAAACCCACATGATCATTTCACTACATGCTGAGAAATAATTTGACAATATTCAACACCCCTTCATGATAAACGACTTGGAAAGGTCAGGAACTCAGGGCCCATACCTATACATAGTAAAATCAATATAAAGCAAACCATTAGAAGATACTAAACTAAATGGAAAGAACCTTAAAGCAATCCTACTAAAATTAGGGACTAGAAATGGCTTGCCCCACTCTCCCTACTTTTTCAAAATAGTACTTGAAGTCCTAGCCAGAGCTATTAGACAACAAAAAAAGGTCAAAGGGATACGAATTGAAAAGGATGAAGTCAAAATATTACTATTTGCATATAATATGCTAGTATACTTAAGTGACCACAAAAGTTCCTCCAGAGAACTACTAAGCGTGATAAAAAACTTTCAGCCAAGTGGCTTGGTATAGAATCAACTCATACAAATCGGTATCCTTCCTCTCTTCAAAGGATAAACAAGGTAAGAAAGAAATTAAGGAAATGACATCCTTTATAATAGTCACAAATAATATAAAATACCTCCATGTGACTCTAATCAAGCAAGTGAAAGATCTGTATGACAAGAGCTTCAAGTCTCTAAAGAAAGAAATTGAAGAAGACCTCAGAAAATGGAAAGATCTCCCATGTTCATGGATTGGCTGGATTAATATAGTAAAAATGGCCATTTTGCCAAAAGCATTCTGCAGATTCTATACAATGTTCATCTAATTTCCAACTCAGTTCTTCATAGAGTTAGATACAGCAATTTGCAAAATCATTTGGAATAACAAAGCCCCAGGATAGCAAAAACTATCCTCAACAATAAAAGAACTTCTGGGGAAATCACCATCCCTGACCTCAAGCAGTATTACAGAGAAACAGTGATAAAAAAAACTATGGTATTAGTACTGAGAAAGTCAGGTAGATCTGTGGAATAGAATTGAAGACCCAGAAATGAACACACACACACACACACACACACACACACACACACACACACACACACACACACACACACACACACTGACGGTCACTTGATCTTTGACAAAGGAGCTAAGACCATCCAGTGGGAAAAATGTAGTATTTTCAACAAATGGTCCTGGTTCATGTAGAGGTCAGCATGTATAGCAATGCAAATCAATCTATTCTTATTGCCCTATACAAAGGTCAAGTCCAAGTTGATCAAGAACCTCCCCATAAAACCAGATGCACTCAAACTAACACAAGAAAAAGTTGTGAAGAGCCTCCAATACATGGGCACTGGGGAAAATTTCCTGAACAAAACACTAATGGCTTATGCTCTAAGATCAAGACTAGACAGTGGGATCTCATAAAATTGCTAAGCTTCTGTAAGACAAAGCACACTGTCATTAGGACAAAATGGCAACCAACAGATTGGGAAAAGATCTTTACCAATTGAGCATCTGAAGGAGGGCTAGTATCCAAAATATACAGAGAACTCAAGAAGTTAGTCTCCAGAGACCAAATAACCCTATTAAAAAATGGGGTGCAGAACTAAACAAAGAATTCTTAGTAAAGGAATATAGAATGGCTGAGAAGTACCTAGAGAAATGTTCAACATCCTTAGTGATCAGTGAAATGCAAATCAAAACAACCCTCAAATTCTGCTTCATGCTAATCAGAATGGCTAAGATCAAAAACTCAGGTGACAATGGATGCTGGAGAAGATGTAGAGAAAGAGGAACATTTCTCCATTTTCTGTAGGATTGCAAGTTGATACAACCACTCTGGAAATAAGTCTGTAGGTTCCTTAGAATATTGAACATAGTAATACGTGAGGACCCAGCTATATCATTCCTAGGCATATACCAAAAAGATACTCCAACATATAACAAAGACACGTGCTCCACTATGTTCATTGCAATCTTATTTATAATAACCAGAAACCTGAAAGAACCCAGATGTTTTTCAATCGAGGAATAGATACAAAATGTGGTACATTTATATGATGGTACTACTCAACTATTAAAAACAAAGGAGTACAGGAAATCCTTAGGCAAATGGGTGGAACTAGAAAATAACATCCTGTATAAGGTAATCAAATCACAAAAACACACAGATAGTATGCATGTATTGGTAAGTGGATATTAGCCCAAAACTTGGATTCCTCAAGATACAATCCACAGACCACATGAAGCTCAAGAATGATCAAAGTGCGGATGCTTCAGTCCTTCTTAAAAGGGTGAACAATAGCATTTATAGGAAGAGATATGATTACAGTGTTTGGAGCACAGACTGAAGGAATGGCCATTCAGAGCCTGCCCCATCTGGGATCCAGTCCATATATATAAAGCCACCAAACCCAGTCACTATTGCTGATGCTAAGAAGTGCTGACAGGAGCCTGATCTAGCTGTCTGCTGAGAGCCTCTGCCAGAGCATGACAAATACAGAGACGAATGCTCACAGCCAATCATTGAACTGAGAATGGGGAGAAGTTAGAGAAAGGATTGAAAGAGCTGAAGGCTTGAATCCCCATAAGAAACACAATACCAACCAGCCAGACCTCCCAGGGAATAAACCACCACCCAAAAAGTACACTTAGACTGACCCATGGTTCCAGCTGCATATGTAGCAAAGTTGACAGCCTTGCTTGCCACCCTTGGGAGGAGAAGCCCTTGGTTCTTCAAGTGAGGGACTCCCAGTGTGGGGAATGTCTGGGTAGGGAGACTGGAAAGCATGAGTGATTGAGGAGGGGTAGAGGTGGGATAAAATAGGGGTTTATGGACGGAAACCGGGAAAGGGAATGACATTGTAATGTATATAAAAATATCCAATAAAAATAAAATAAAATAAAAATGTCTGTTATCTTTACCTCTTAATTTATTATCACACTTATATGTTGAACTGTGTAATATGTTCTCTTAAATTAATGCAACTTTGTTATATATTATTAGTAATACCTGTATTTATTGTATCCTTTCCTTTAGGAACTTTGGTCATAATGGTGGAAGTTTATCAATGGAGCAGAACTTTGAGTGTGTAAAGTGTCTAGTCATTTATGATTCATTCTTTTTTCTTCACAATTGCTATTTAAGCAGAGAATAGCCTTGTTGGGGCACCAGTGGAAGGGGAAGCCCTTGGTCCTGCCAAGGTTGGACCCCCAGTGCAGAGGAATGTTGGAGGGGCAGTAGGGGGGATGGATGGTGGGAACACCCATATGTCAGAGGGGAAGAGGATAGGGGGCTTATGGAAAAAATTAAAAAAAATAAAAAGATAGATAGATAGATAGATGATAGATAGATAGATAGATAGATAGATAGATAGATAGATAGATAGATAGATGTGAACTCTTCATTTCTTTTCCTAGCCTTCATATGTGCCTGTTTTCATTCCTCCCAACCAGGATGGATTCATCTCTCTGCAACCCTAAACCAAAACAACTTCTTTGTAGGAGTTGTTTTTAGTTATTGGGTTTCATCACAGCAACATAAAAACAGCTAAAACAATGAATTACCAATGAAATCCCTAGGAATGCTGAAGAATAGTTTGAAAAAATATAATTTAATAAACTAGAAAATATAGAAAAAATAAATAATGAATACAATTTTAACAACACATGCCATACCACAATTAAAGCATGATTAGATTTTAAATGGAAAACCAACAATGAAAAATAAATGTAAATAAAATGTCTCCTGACAATAATTAGTTTTCTTCCAAAGATCTTATTAAATGACACCATTCCTCCTTAATTGTATACAAATCTATGTCTCAGTCAGAATACCTATTATCAATAAAAGCAGCATCAAAAAATTCTGGAAATGATAAAGTGTGAAAGAAACCTTTATATACTCCTGATTTGAATAAAAATTAGCACAACTAATTGGAACAATATGTTTCAAGGTTCTCCAAAATATATTAATAAAAATTCCATGTGATCTCAGTATTAAGCACCTGATACTCTACATAAAGGAAACAAAGTCAGAATAAAATATGTGTTTCTTTCAGTATTATTTATCAAATTCAAATTAGAGAGTTAGCATAGGTTACCATTAATACATGAATACAAGAACAGCATATTACATAAAACCAATATAGTATCTTTTAACTATAAGGTGAAATATTATCATGGCTGGGAGGTACACAAATGAACTGAGAAGTCACTGCTTAGCAACATTGTCCTGACATTCAGTCACTCATACACATAATGTCTCATATGCAGTTGTATTTATATATTTATACAGATATGCATATATTTAATGATTACAATGAAAATGAGACTTGTCATGAATTTGAAAGGGAGAAGGAGGTACATATGAAGCACTGGAGAGGAAAAAATATAATTGAAAAATGCATGTCATTTTTTTATTAGTTTAGGTAATAGTGAAGAGGAATTGACAGTTTTATGTAGACAAACAAACTATGCAGCTGACGATTTTAATTAAAAATACAAACAGAAAAAAGAACATTATCGGGCATCACAGGGAGGTGAGTCCTTTGCTCATATGGAGGCTCTATGACCCAGGATAGGAGAATGCTGGGGCACTGAAGCAGGAATGGGTGGGTGGGTGGGTGGATTGTGGGAGTACCCTCAGAGAGGAAGGGGAGAGTGTGAGGGATGGCGGTTTGTGGAGGGGAAACAGGGAAGTGGGATAACATTTAAAATGTCAATAAATAAAATAACCAATAAAAAATGAAAAAAAATTAATATATAAATAAATAAACTAAAAGCATTAGGTGGACATGACCTAGCTTGTTTTTTTCTGAGGAAATAAACTCAGTCTAGGAGTTAGAATTTTATTTATATTTGGGAGCTATAGATTCGTTTGGAATTACCCCAAATATTTATCTATTCAAAAAGGGTGAAATGTTTTATATTTTAGTCATTGCTGGTGATTTCCAGTAAAAAAAATAGTATCCTTTAAACCAGATTTATGCTTTTCTAGACAAATGTTGCTTGGGAAGTTTCTTTCAGGTTTACAATGACAAATTTCTTTAAGCAAAAAATAGAGTGGTCCCAACAGTATTTACTTTGATAAAGCATTCTTAGAAATGATAGAAGTGAAGGACAAGTTGTAGAAAACCAGGTGTAATTGTTATTGGATTGTGTTTGATAGTGACAAGGTAAAAATTCTCTCCAAGAAGAAAAGTAAAATCAATCTATGCTGTAGATCTATGGTTTAGATTTATGTGCTACTGAAATTTAAGCTGTTGTAATAATGTCAACATGTTAACTGGGCCATGAAAGTCAACAATCTGGATATAGTTCTACTATAAGAACGATTTTGAGAACACATTAAAGAGAATTTTCATGTCCCCATATTCATTGCTTAACAAACTCCAGAACCCTCCCTGCTGTAACGTGAACTACTTTGGAAGTAAGCGCCCTTTAAATTTGGAATTTTGTCAAAGTGACATGTCTTGTTCTTCCTCTGAATAATATAGGCTCCGTTTAAATGTTTCTTGTGTGCATAAAATATATCTCTTTCATGAGGAACAGATAATGTTTTTTAGTGATTTATCTTGTGTGATATGATCATATGAGTTACTTTTACTGTTTATTTTCTATTTAATGGAGATTTAAATATTGACCAAAAGATGGATCATTGGTAAAAGTTACTACATTTCTGTTTACCCTGCTTCAAAATATATAGTGTCAGACATTTGTAATCCATAGCAGGAATTCATGGCAGTCACATACATGAGAATACATAATTTTTCTACTCCTATGCCTAAATATATAGGGATATTACTTTATGCTTTCATACATTATGAATCCTAAGATTCTGAATTATAATGTTTATAAACATTATATAGTATTCTTATTGTATGTTTATTCTATTGACATTGATACATTATATACATGAGTGACTGAAAGTCAGACTCTCACATATCACTTTATAATTCAAATCTGTAGCCATATATAATAAAAGTAACAAAATTCTGAAAAGAAAAACAAAATAAAAATTAATGCCTACTATCATTGATATCATTTTCTATTTTCCTTCTTGTATTTAAACTCATCTATTAAACATATAAATACATGTATGTACACAGTGACAAAGATAATGGGGTAGAAAATACATCTCAACCCATACCCTGTGTTTGATATTGTGATTATTTGAAACCTTACTCATTCTCTGGTATTTCTTCCTCTTGAAAACTGATTTTCCAATCAATTGTCTGAATAATGTTCTTCATCATATCACACAGAAAGAAAATATGAAATATTTGTACATAAGTATACACAGAGGAATCTGTAATAGCTATAAGACTGAAAAATAACCTAAAACTATTCCATTTTTGTCAGGCAACAGAAAATTAAGACTCTTTTCTCCATGTCTAAAAGGGTAAGAACTCATCTCTATATGGTTTAAGCAGTACTCCATTCTGAGACTAGTGAGCAATAATGTTCAGTGGAAAGCTCAACAGTCATATTTACTCTGCATGAAAGCCAACAGACCTACCAGGAATGAGTTTTTGCATCTCATTTAATCACAGTAAGTGCCATTTTTGCACAGCAAGAAAAAAGGAATTTCGAACTACTGAAAGAATAGCTAGCAAAGACAGTTGCTAGTACTATTGTAATGATTGGTGGAAATTATCCAGTGACATAACTGTAAAAGTTAAGTGAAAGACAGAGTACTAAGCATACTGTCAATAGAGTCTGTGAGATGATTAGCTTGAAACAAAAGTACACATGCTAACACTAACAAGCAAATCTATGTTTGAAATGGCCAACATCAGTGAATAACCTCTCAAGGAACTTAAAATGAATTACAAACGCAACCTACTACGTTATTCTAATGTTTGTTCTTTATAGTGAATAACTTAAAATATTTACATCATGACTAATATAGGTTGTTATTTCTTCCCCATCACTTTCCCTTTCCTTTGCTCTTACATATTTTATTTTCAAACAATAGAACAAAATATTAAAAGTGAGCAAAAGGGAGCAGGAAACTTGATACTATTAATTATTTTTCTATAGATATACTTTTACTTTTTTATTGATGGCAGTAACAAGGAATATTCATGAATGTATTGTTTTTCTACTGGGTAGTGCAATTTTTTCACCATATATCCATAGGTAGATCCTGCAAAACCAATCTAAAAATAAGTGAAACCTATTTACTTCTAAAAGTTATCCTTTTTTTTATTTACCCATTGTTTAATATACATAACAATTTAACCTCTTTTCCTGCAATGTTAAATTATTATAGTTGTATATAGATTCAAAAAGCAAATCATAAAAGTACTGTGGGTCCTTTACTTAACTGTATTGTTGATTGCTTGCAAATAATACACAATATTCAAACAAGTATATATATAATTCTCTTTTAATCATATTAAACCATGTTAAATTTTCTTTTTTTAAAATCTTTATTAACTTCAGTATTTCTTATTTACATTTCGATTGTTATTCCCGTTTCCAGTTTCCAGGCCAACATCCCCCCTAACCCTTCCCCCTCCCCTTCTATACGGTCTTCCCCTCCCCATCCTTCCCCCATTTCTGCCCTCCTCCCAACAATCACGATCACTGGGGGTTCAGTCTTGGCAGGACCAACGGCTTCCCCTTCCACTGGTGATCTTACTTGGCCATTCATTGTTACCTATGCAGTTGCAGCCCAGGGTCAGTCCATGTATAGTCTTTGGGTAGTGGATTAGTCCCTGGAAGCTCTGGTTGGTTGGCATTGTTGTTCATATGAGGTCTCAAGCCCCTTCAAGCTCTTCCAGTCCTTTCTGTGATTCCTTCAATGGGGGTCCAGTTCTCAGTTCAGTGTTTTGCTGCTGGCCTTCGCCTATGTATTTGTTGTATTCTGGCTGTGTCTTTCAGGAGAGATCTACATCTGGTTCCTGTTGGCCTGCACTTCTTTGCTTCATCCATCCTATCTAATTGGGTGGCTGTATATGTATGGGCCCATGTTATATATTCTAATTGTATATATTTTTTATAGTAGGTATACATGCATATAAATATTTTGAGCAAATCTATCCTCTACTTTCTTCCCTCAAATTTCCCTCTCATCTTTCCCACTAGATTTCACCCCTAATTGCATGTGAGCTCTTTCTATTACTTTCCCTGAACTGTTTATGTGTCTTTTCTTCGTAATAATATCCACTGAATCCATTTAGAGCTTTGGTGTGTGTGTGTGTGTGTGTGTGTGTGTGTGTGTGTGTGTGTGTGTGTGTGTGTGTATATATATATATATATATATATATATATATATATCTGTTTTTCACTTCACTAGCAGTATTCTGATGGAAATGGCTCTCAGAGGAGTTGTTCAAGTCATGTTTCCTTCTTCATCCCTGTGGTGATTTTGGCTGGCTTGGCCATGTGCAGGTTTTTTGCATACCTTCCCAGCTCTTATGAGTTCATGTATGAAACTCTACCATCATGTCCAATAACTAATGCTGCTTTGGAAATGTTTACTATTTCTGGATTTTACAATCATTGTACTTCTCTTCTGTGATGGTCGCTGAGCCTTTTTTGGAGAAGTATATTATTTGTCCCTTTTTAGGTCTAAGAACTCAATAATCTTTTATTTTCTGCATCTTGATCAGTTGTTTTTTTTATATTAATCACCACTGACTGTAAAATGTTGCTTATCAGATGTTGGTTGGAAGATTAATTAATCTGTAACTATGAAGAAAATATTCGAATGGAAATTTATTATTTTACGTACCTAACAGAGAAATACCAATAGGTCCCCGTAGGACTTTGAGGCCTTTATTGCTAATTTAGAGCTCTCAAAGGGTTAGAAACTGTAAAGTATACTACCAAGAGAGAAAAGTCTTTAACAGTATTAACCAAATATGAGACCTTCATTAGTAATTGGCCTGAAAGATATCACCAACAGTGAAAGAGTAGACCAAATATAATGGAAGTAACCTATAAAGCCTTTTCCACATTTCATTTATATAGAGGTTGTATGCTTATGTGTTAATATTTATGTAATTTCACATAAATACAAATATATTATATTACCTAACAATACACAGAGAAAAATAAGATATGAATAATACCATTTAATTTAAAAGTTATAGTGGTACACATATTATCCTCATATCAATTTAGCAGCTGGTATTGAAAGTTAGTTATCAAAAGCATTATAGTGTCAAAAATATATGTATATTTAACAGATATAAGTTAGAAAAAATAAAAATTATAAAATTATAAATATGAAAATTATTGAAAATCTAAGAAATAGAGACTTATTCAAAAAAGTTTATCATTAAAATACTCCAACTACTCAAACCAATCTAACAAATTATGCTAATTCTTATCAAAAGCCTTAATCAAATCCTAATCATAAGTTTAAATAAATGAAAAATTCAGTCTTAAAACCCCACTGTCCAGACATGTGATAAGAGAATACCATAAAATGTAGAAATCTTGCCTTGAATAAACTTGTCTGGGTTGATGATGGGTTATATAATTTTTCTTGAAAAATGACAGTTAAATGACTGATGCTGAAAATAGAGACAAACAATATTGCCAGAGAACATGATTTTTGGGAAATATGACAGGAAAGAACCACAAAACTGAAAAGTTTAAAAATGAGAATGATGAACTTTCCCAGTAATGGATCAGGGATGTCTTCAGACACAAATTAAATGTTTATGAAATTTGGAGACATTAACAAGTTATACTAGATTTCCAGGGCATGCATGATCCCCTTGGTCTTGAAAAGTTAAACATGAACATCCAGTTTTACATTTGTTCACAGCTCTGAATTATCCTGAGGTACACAATTTTTTGACATTATGAAATTAGTGAGGTTTTTTTTAACTTAGTTCAATAAAGAGCAAGAAAAATAAAGTTTAGCATCTATCAAAATATCTGTACATGAAAAAAACCTACACAGTTTAAAAATAAATGCTACAAAGTTATGGTGATGGGTCAATAATGAAATTGGCATTTAAATTTATTTTTAAATGAATATAATAATAGAAAACATACATAAACCTATACACTTACAATTAAATGATTTTAAGAAAAGACATCAAAACTACACATCCTTTAAAAATAATATATTTTCTAAGTACTGCTGAAAAGTCTGGATTTTCAAATGTAAAATAATATGACTAGCACGATATCTTTTACCACTTACAGTATCAACACAGGATGGAAAAAATTTATAACACTAATTTTAAAAATGCTATGAAATCATGTTTAAAATGATATCTTCCACATGTCTCTGAAAGCATGATTTTAAGTATTCAAAAACTAAAACAATAAAAGTAAATCAAGTCTAATGGAAATACATCAAATTAAATATTTTGTACAGCCTAAATATATTGGGAGAGTGTAAAATCTACAAAATGAGAAAATATTGACAAATAATAAAATTGAACAAATGTTCAATAATTTTCAATTATTGTTCAGATATATTTTGAACAAAAATGTTCAAAAATATTATGCATTTGTACCTTACAATTAGGTTAAAAAATAAAATCAATGGAGTTGTCAACTAAAAGTTTATAAAAGTCTGAACAGCTAACAAGAAAAAAAATTTAACATTATTAATCATTAGAAATTAGTAAGGTGAAGCCTGAATGAGATATCCTCTCACTACAAAAAGAATGGCTTTAAAACACAACACCAAGAGCTGTGCAAATGTAGAACTTGGAAACCCAATATGTTTGACCCATACACAAATAGTTATAAACAGATAATGAAGGCTGAAATTATAATATTAAAACGATAAACAAACTATAAACAACAAACTGACTTGATAGGTTGTATGAAATGTGTTTGTGTGTGTGTGTGTGTGTGTGTGTGTGTGCAAACAAAATGGCAATTAATTTTAAAAGCAGTGAGGAGTGTATAGAAGAAGCTGGACACAGGAGACACGGGAGAGATTTGAGGGTAGAAAAGCATCAGAAAATGATGTGATTATATTTTGATTAAAACTTTTAAGAATATACAATAAAAAATAAAATAAAGTATGGTAAAAATATAGAATATAAATATCATAAGTAAAGTGAAAATCAGTGAGGCCAGTATTAAAACAAAATTGAGTTTATTTGAAAAATATGGAAATACTGTATGATTTGGTAATCCTTCTACGATACATGTATTCAATGAAAAAATAAATCAATATGTTAAATTATAAGAACACTATTGAAAAGAACAAATAGTTTGAGTACACCTCAGAGCCTATCAATTTATGAACAGATAAATGTAATGTGGCACTTATGCAGAGTGCAATACTATTTAATTTCATAGATTACAAACATTTTATGTAACGCATATGGACATAGATATTTTAAAGCCAATTAAAATAAGCAAGATATATAATACATGTGTTATATAAAGATACATGTATCTTCTCTCAAATGTAGACTCTAAAAACACTGAACTCATAAAGACATACAGAAAAGTTTTGATTTCTAAATGTTACAGAAGGTATAAGGAGAATGTTATAGCTATATTGCAGGAATAGGTTTAAGTGTTATGTTTTGCAGTTATGTAAATAGAAACAAGATTATAAAAAATATAGAAGTCATTTTCCCTTGTGTTTTGGGTTTTATTACCACTGCTATATTATTTTGATTAACTTTTTCAAGACAGAGTCTCTCTCCATGGCTTTGCCTAACATGGAACTCATTATGTACACCAGGTTGGCTTTGATCTCACAGAAATTCGCCTGTCTCTGCTTCCTGAATGCTGGAGTATTCAAGATGTATGTCCTGCCACACATGAATTAGCAGACATATAGTTCTAGTCACAGTGTCATGATGGATGTAAAGTTAAGAAAACCCTAAGTATCTTGGATTCTACACTTCACAATGCATAAATGCATGAGTAATTAATCTCACAGATACATGCAATTGTTATGACAAATAGAAATATATTCTAAAAATCTTAAAAGAAAATAACAAATCTAGAAATGTCACTCACCATTTTTAAATTTATCCAAATATTTACAACAAATACAAAACTTCTAAGAATGAATCTCTAATAAAATATTTTAATACCTTTCAGAAAATCGAGCACTGATTTTTATTTAATCATTCTTTGGTAGTTTCATATTATATTTAAATCATTCCTGATGTCTTTCTTCTCTCTCTCATTCCTACAATTATTCCCATGTTCTCTCATTCACTTTCATACTCATGACTACTGTTTCAGTTATTGTTTTGTATACCTTACACACATATATGCATGTGCACGTGTACACACACACACACACACACACACACACACACACACACACACACGCCCACACACACCCTACTGAAGCTAGGTAATCTTTGTAATAGGCACATGTATAGAGTGAGATTGGATCTCCTGTCGGGGGGCTTGTAACTTTACAAGACTCTATCTCTTCTCAGAAGCCATAAATTTCCTATAGCCCTTTATCTCAGAGTGCTGCCTTGTGAGATGTTCCCTTTCCAAATTGACATGTGAACTGGAGTTCATCATACAAGTGTTATATAGGCTGTCATATAAAAAAGACAACTCTCACAGTAAAATATGTGAATTCAATTAATTTAATTTTGTTATTTTCTATTCTCCTTAACTCATCATTAATACTTAAAATAACAGTAAATATTTCGCATACAAGAGCAAACAGAGGAAACATTGTTGTCAAAGAAGATTCATTATTCAGTCTGTTGCTGAGTACCAAGAAGAATATCTGAGAATAGTTGGGTTACTTTATCTTGCTCAGAACCAAGGAAGTGATAAAAATTATGTGTTAGGTATTTATTGACATATTTATAGGAAATATAGTCACTGATAAATGAGATAATATAAAACTCGAAATTCTGAGGGATGAGAGGTATATAAGGACATAAAAATGCAAACATATTCCATAGAAACTAAGAGCTAGAGATGTGTACATACAAAGTAGAAACATAAAATTTCTTTTAGCTCTGGCACAAGTTACAATACTTTGAGCAATTTTGGAACTAACATTAAGACAAATAGTTAACTGTACAAAGAATGATTTGTAAATGCCTCAATTTATGCAAAACCCCCCACAAAAGCTGAGAATCAAGGCAATTTTTTCTATAAATATTTTATGAAATTGTTAAAAGAACAAATCTGAGGAATGACAAACTTTTTTTCCCTTTGAAGTGTCTATTTCTTTCTTAATGATGATAGTTTTCTTAATATTGGATATAAAAATAGATTATTTCTACTACTATATACTTACTGTAATCCTGTTAATTAAATATTTCCATGGTTATATAAAAGTACAATACTTGCATATGTAGTTCACAAAATACACTTAAGCAATTAATAATATGATAAATAAAAGTGGTCATGAGAATCTGATTCACAGAAATGTAATTTTATGAGTTTCATATAAATATAGTGAAGGACTTGAGAATTTCTATATTTTAGAAATAAATGTTAATAACAATTACATTTCACAAAATTGAGATGATGAATACACAAAGTTGAAAGTTAAATTAAAAAAATGAACATATTGAAAATCAATGGATTTGAATTATAATCTTTTAAATGTATTCACCATTAATTTTAAAAAGGCTATTTGGATCTCCTACTCTAACGTATACTTTAGTTACATTTTATTTGCCAATTTCATTTAAGCTTTCCATCATATTTGAATTCTTGAAAGTTTATAATTCTGTTTCTAACTTTCTCAGTTTTCCAGCTCTTGCTTTGTTTTTATATGTATGAATTGTCTAAAATCTGTCATGGTTTCCATTTTTTTGAGCTCTACTGATATTTTCTAACAATTGTGTGAAATTCATTAATATAATCTCTTATTCGTTGTAGAGGAATTTTAATCCAGCAGCATGACAGCTCTACCAAGGGATCACATACAAAGACTTTCAACGTCTATGTGATCTACCTAGAATACAGGCATGTTCTTAGTATAAAACTAATCTCAAACAGTTATATCTGATTGATGGAGGAGAGTTTAATTGACTTTAGGCAAAACAGTAGAGTTCAGTTCTATTCACTTCTGTTTGGTTTCTGCAATCTGGTGGGAGTCCGTGTGGTACAGTAGAAATGAGTTCATTCATGAATTTGTGCAGAGATAGTTAAAGCCAGAGAATTTAAAAATGTATCCAGAAGATGACAACATATTGCTAGAGATAGTTGGAGACTAAAAAGAGAGCAAAGAGAGCAATCAATCAGAAGCCAAAAGAAGCCAGATAGAATCAGTTAACATGAAGAGGAACTTTGGACAAGACAACTGGGTTGAACCAGCCACCCAGAGTTCAGAAAGGGCTAAAAAAGGTGACTTTATTCACAGCCCCCAAGATAACAACTATATCAGTACATAATAGCTGCATTTACAGTTAGTAATTCTATTATTAATATAATTAATAATATTTTATTTTATTAATGTTAATTTGGTCATTTACTTGTTTATTTTAATCTATATAACTTTGTAATATATTACTATTTATTTTCTAGCTTTATCTTACTACAAGGCCATTAGCCATGTGTGTTTCCAATATAAATTTTCATCAATATTCCAATTCAGCTCTACTCCACAATATTTTATAACTATTGTGTTTTAATTTTAATATTCTTTGGGAATTTTTAAATAAATGTTAATAATTCATTGTTATTAATGTAAGAAATTATTTAACTTGTTTATGATAATTTCATGGATACATGGTATCCTGGTTAAAAACATTTTGAACTTGACAAAAGACAGAGTCCTCTTTGAAGAGAGAACTTCATCTAAGAGGCTTAAATTAGACTGACCCATAACCAAGTCTGTGGAGTATTTCATTCACTCTGGTCCCATCTCTGGGGAGATAGATGGCCCTAAGTTACACAAAAAATGGTAGCTGAGCCAGACATGGGGAACAAGTCAGTAAGCAGGATTCATTGATTGGCTAAGCTTCAGCTTCTTCCTCCAGCTTCCTGTTCTGTTTCAGTTCATTGCTTGACTTCCTTCAATTAAGGACTGTTATCTGGAGTAAGATGAAGTAAGCCCTGTGCTGCCTAAGTTGCATTTTGTCATAGTGTATTTGTCTCAGCAACCTTAATGCTAATAAATATTAGCTATTGAGAATCATGTTATTTATTGTCCAAATGTTCGAGATTTTTTACAAATATCTTTTGCCTATTCCTTTCTAAATAAAATCCCTTATAATGAGATATTATTTATTCTATAATTTTAATCATTTTATAGACATTGATATTAGCTTTATTGTTTTGTAGATTATTCATCTTCATTATTTTAGTATAAAACTAAAACTAATGTATTTGTTTCAGATATTAAATTGAATGTCATGTAAATGTCAATAGTGTTTTATGGTTGCAGAGATTGCTCATTTCTATGACATAGTAATTTATTACTATTCTTTCAAGGCAGGGATTTTTGTGTATCCTTGACTATCCTGGAACTTACACTCTAGAACAGGCTGGCCTTGAAATCAGAAAGCTCTGTCTGCCTTTATATTGAATCTTCTTTCTTTTGTATAATCAACTTTTATTTCTATTTCAAATGATATTATATTTTAATATCAGTTTTATGAAGTACATTGTTTAGGTTATGGACTGTCTCCTTTTTTTAATTTCCAATGAAAATAAAGTTTTAATATGCAATTTTAGAATAGGATTTAAATTTTTTCAACTTAATTTTTAATAACTGTCTTATTATTCTTTCTGTTATTCATGTAACATATCTTTAGGGATAACTATGAACTGGAAATTTTCTTAAGTGTATTGGATACAATAGTGAAGAAAATAGTGTCTGTGAAATGGCATAGCTTATATTTTTGCAGAAAAGAAGGCTATAAATTATATTTTAACTATTTAACTATTAAACGCTTATAAAAATTAAGAAGAGTCAAATATGATATAAATATACTTTATTATAATAAAAATGTTATTCATGAATATAATTTGGTTTCTGAATAAAGATACATTTTTCTATCAATTTTCTTTATCTATATAATGCAGTTTTCTTGGGAGTTAAACTTAATGTGCTTATATTTCACAAACATGGGAAGACTGAATATCAGGTTTCAACATGTCTCTCTATAGTGTCTTACAAAATATTCCATCAAAATCACAAATACTTGTAATGAATTATTTACAGCCTGGTAAGAAATTACAGGTTTAAAGCTTATTAATGTATTCACAAGTAACTTTAATTCTTATAAAAAAGCATCAGTCTTTTTTAAAACTTCAGACCGTTTTATGATTCTTTTTTTCTATTTGTCTTTGTTGATTTAAAACGTAATCTGACTAAACTATTGTCTTTGCTTTTTACTAGATATTCCCGGACAAGAACATGTAACACAAAGCTTATAATATAACTGTACATTCAAATAAGTCACAAAGCTTATAAGACTTTAGTTCAAACAAATCCAACAAATAGTTTTGTGGTTGAGAATTAGGACATGATAAGGTCACAGCAACTAGAAAAGGCCAATTCTATGAAAGAACTATGAAGTTCTCTGTGTGTGTGTGTGTGTGTGTGTGTGTGTGTGTGTGTGTGTGTGTGTGTTACTATATCTATCAAAAACTTTGGTTTAGTTATGTTCTCTTGGGCATATTTTAAAAGACAATCTACTGATTAAATCCAAATGACATGTAAAACTTTAGGTAACAAATATCTGAGATATCTGGAAATATTTAGAAATATTTTCTTGAAGGAACTGTCATATAAATTGACTAAAAACTGCTTAGGTGGTCTTTCATGGTATTCCCATTATTGTGACATGGTTTAGCTGGTAAGAACCTCAGCACATGGTCAGGGTTCTGTGGTTTTGTGAACACAGAATTCATGGGCAGCTGTGAATTTACCAGGAGACATAAGAAGCAAAAATATACAGAATATGGATTAAAGATCCTGCTAGATATTAGGTAACAGCTTTGTTTTTCCTTTGAATTACATGCCAAGGTCAACAGGAAAGAATTCAGCCTAGGTTCGCCCAGAATAAAATCATACATGAAACATAGTAAACAAATCTACATATTACTTTAGATTATCTACTCTTGTGACAAAATGCTATGACCATGGCAACTTGGGAAGGAAAGTGTTCATTCATCTTATGCTTCACCTTCATCGTCAAAGGTAGTCTAGATGTGAATTCAAACTGTGTACGAACCTGGAGCCAGAACTAATGCAGAGGTAATGGAAGAATGCTGCTTACTTGTTTTTTTTTTTTTTTTTTTTTCCTTTTTTTTTTATTATTATTAACTTGAGTATTTCTTATATACATTTCGAAAGTGTTATTCCTTTCCTGTTTCGGCAAACATCCCTCCCCCCTCCCCTTCCTTATGGGTGTTCCCTCCCAACCCTCCCCCCCATTGCTGCCCTCTCCCCCAACAGTCTAGTTCACTAGGGGTTCAGTCTTAGCAGGACCCAGGGCTTCCCCTTCCACTGGTGCTCTTACTAGGATATTCATTGCAACCCTACGAGGTCAGAGTCCAGGGTCAGTCCATGTATAGTCTTTGGGTAGTGGCTTAGTCCCTGGAAGCTCTGGTTGGTTGGCATTGCTGTACATATGGGGTCTTGAGCTCCTTCAAGCTCTTCCAGTTCTTTCTCTGATTCCTTCAACAGGGGTCCTGTTCTCAGTTCAGTGGTTTCCTGCTGGCATACGCCTCTGTATTTGCTGTATTCTGGCTGTGTCTCTCAGGAGCGATCTGCATTCACATTTTGATCATCCGTCTTGAGTTTCATTTGTTCTAGGCATCTAGGTAATTCAAGCATTTGGGCTAATAGCCACTTTATCAATGAGTACATACCATGTATGTCTTTCTGTGATTGGGTTAGTCACCAGGATGATAGTTTCCAGTTCCAAACCATTTGCCCATTTAATTTCACTAAAAGTCATTGTTTTTGATGGCTGAGTAATATTCCATTGTGTAGATGTACCACATTTTCTGTATCCATTCCTCTGTTGAAGGGCATCTGGGTTCTTTCCAGCTTCTGGCTATTATGAATAAGGCTGTATGAACATAGTGGAGCACGTGTTTTTTTTTATATGTTGGGGCATCTTTTGGGTATATGCCCAAGAGAGGTATAGCTGGATCCTCAGGCAGTTCAATGTCCAATTTTCTGAGGAACCTCCAGACTGATTTCCAGAATGGTTGTAGCAGTCTGCAACCCCACCAACAATGGAGGAGTGTTCCCCCTTTCTCCACATCCTCGCCAGCATTTGCTGTCACCTGAGTTTTTGATCTTAGCCATTCTCACTGGTGTGAGGTGAAATCTCAGGGTTGTTTTGATTTGCATTTCCTTATGACTAACGATGTTGAACATTTCTTTAGGTGTTTCTCAGCCATTCGGCATTCCTCAGCTGTGAATTCTCTGTTTAGCTCTGAACCCCATTTTTTAATAGGGTTATTTGTCTCCCTGCTGTCTAACTTCTTGAGTTCTTTGTATATTTTGGATATAAGCCCTCTATCTGTTGTAGGATTGGTAAAGATCTTTTCCCAATCTGTTGGTTGCCGTTTTGTCCTAACCACAGTGTCCTTTGCCTTACAGAAGCTTTGCAGTTTTATGAGATCCCATTTGTCGATTCTTGATCTTAGAGCATAAGCCATGGGTGTTTTGTTCAGGAAATTTTTTTCCAGTGCCCATGTGTTCCAAATGCTTCCCTAGTTTTTCTTCTATTAGTTTGAGGTATCTGGTTTGATGTGGAGGTCCTTGATCCACTTGGACTTAAGCTTTGTACAGGGTGATAAGCATGGATCGATCTGCATTCTTCTACATGTTGACCTCCAGTTGAACCAGCACCATTTGCTGAAAATGCTATCTTTTTTCCATTGGATGGTTTTGGCTCCTTTGTCAAAAATCAAGTGCCCATAGGTGTGTGGGTTCATTTCTGGGTCTTCAATTCGGTTCCATTGGTCTATCTGTCTGTCTCTGTACCAATACCATGCAGTTTTTATCACTATTGCTCTGTAATACTGCTTGAGATCTGGGATAGTGATTCCCCCTGAAGTCCTTTTATTGTTGAGGATAGTTTTAGCTATCCTGGGTTTTTTGTTATTCCAGATGAATTTGCAGATTGTTCTGTCTAACTCTTTGAAGAATTGGATTGGTATTTTGATGGGGATTGCATTGAATCTGTAGATCGCTTTTGGTAGAATGGCCATTTTTTACTATATTAATCCTGCCAATCCATGAGCATGGGAGATTTTTCCATCTTCTGAGATCTTCTTCAATTTCTTTCTTCAGAGTCTTGAAGTTCTTATTGTACAGATCTTTCCCTTGCTTGGTTAAAGTCACACCGAGGTACTTTATATTATTTGGATCTATTATGAAGGGTGTCATTTCCCTAATTTCTTTCTCGGCCTGTTTCTCTTTTGTGTAGAGGAAGGCTACTGATTTATTTGAGTTAATTTTATACCCAGCTACTTTGCTGAAGTTGTTTATCAGCTTTAGTAGTTCTCTGGTGGAACTTTTGGGATCACTTAAATATACTATCATATCATCTGCAAATAGTGATATTTTGACTTCTTCTTTTCCGATCTGTATCCCCTTGACCTCCTTTTTTGTTGTCTGATTGCTCTGGCTAGAACTTCAAGAACTATATTGAATAAGTAGGGGAGAGGGCAGCCTTGTCTAGTCCCTGATTTTAGTGGGATTGCTTCAAGTTTCTCCATTTAGTTTAATGTTAGCAACTGGTTTGCTGTATATGGCTTTTACTATGTTTAGGTATGGGCCTTGAATTCCTATTCTTTCCAGGACTTTTATCATGAAGGGGTGTTGAATTTTGTCAAATGCTTTCTCAGCATCTAATGAAATGATCATGTGGTTTTGTTCTTTCAGTTTGTTTATATAATGGATCACGTTGATGGTTTTCTCAGATATTAAACCATCCCTGCATGCCTGGGATGAAGCCTACTTGATCATGGTGGATGATTGTTTTGATGTGCTCTTGGATTCGGTTTGCCAGAATTTTATTGAGTATTTTTGCATCGATATTCATAAGGGAAATTGGTCTGAAGTTCTCTTTCTTTGTTGGGTCTTTGTGTGGTTTAGGTATAAGAGTAATTGTGGCTTCATAGAAGGAATTCGGTAGTGCTCCATCTGTTTCAATTTTGTGGAATAGTTTGGATAATATTGGTACGAGGTCTTCTATGAAGGTCTGATAGAATTCTGCACTAAACCCGTCTGGACCTGGGCTCTTTTTGGTTGGGAGACCTTTAATGACTTCTTCTATTTCCTTAGGAGTTATGGGGTTGTTTAACTGGTTTATCTGTTCCTGATTTAACTTCGGTACCTGGTATCTGTCTAGGAAATTGTCCATTTCCTGCAGATTTTCAAGTTTTGTTGAATATAGGCTTTTATAGTAAGATCTGATGATTTTTTGAATTTCCTCTGAATCTGTAGTTATGTCTCCTTTTTCATTTCTGATTTTGTTAATTTGGACACACTCTCTGTGTCCTCTCGTTAGTCTGGCTAGGGGTTTATCTATCTTGTTGATTTTCTCAAAGAACCAACTTTTGGTTCTGTTGATTCTTTCTATGGTCCTTTTTGTTTCTACTTGGTTGATTTCAGCTCTGAGTTTGATTATTTCCTGCCTTCTACTCCTCCTGGGTGTATTTGCTTCTTTTTGTTCTAGAGCTTTTAGGTGTGCTGTCAAGCTGCTGACATATGCTCTTTCCTGTTTCTTTCTGCAGGCACTCAGCGCTATGAGTTTTCCTCTTAGCACAGCTTTCATTGTGTCCCATAAGTTTGGGTATGTTGTATCTTCATTTTCATTAAATTCTAAAAAGTTTTAATTTCTTTCTTTATTTCTTCCTTGACCAGGTTATCATTGAGTAGAGCATTGTTCAATTTCCACGTATATGTGGGCATTCTTCCCTTATTGTTATTGAAGACCAGTTTTAGGCCATGGTGGTCTGATAGCACATGGGATTATTTCTATCTTTCTGTACCTGTTGAGGCCATTTTTGACCAATTATATGGTCAATTTTGGAGAAAGTACCATGAGGAGCTGAGAAGAAGGTATATCCTTTTGCTTTTAGGATAGAATGTTCTATAAATATCTGTTAAGTCCATTTGGCTCATGACTTCTTTCTTAGTCTTTCTACGCCTCTGTTTAATTTCTGTTTCCATGATCTGTCCATTGATGAGAGTGGGTGTTGAAATCTCCTACTATTATTGTGTGAGGTGTAATGTGTGTTTTGAGCTTTTAGTAAGGTTTCTTTTACGTATGTAGGTGCCCTTGTATTTGGGGCATAGATATTTAGGATTGAGAGTTCATCTTGGTGGATTTTTCCTTTGATGAATATGAAGTGTCCTTCCTTATCTTTTTTTGATGACTTTTAGTTGAAAATTGACTTTATTTGATATTAGAATGGCTACTCCAGCTTGCTTCTTCAGACCATTTGCTTGGAAAGTTGTTTCCCAGCCTTTCACTCTGAGGTAGTGTCTGTCTTTGTCACTGAGGTGTGTTTCCTGTAGGCAGCAGAATGCAGGGTCCTCGTTGCGTATCCAGTTTGTTAATCTATGTCTTTTTATTGGGGAGTTGAGGCCATTGATGTTGAGAGATATTAAGGAATAGTGATTATTGCTTCCTGTTGTATTCATATTTGGATGTGAGGTTATGTTTGTGTGCTTTTCTTCTCTTTGTTTTGTTGCCAAGACGATTAGTTTCTTGCTTCTTCTAGGGTATAGCTTGCCTCCTTATGTTGGGCTTTACCATTTATTATCCTTTGTAGTGCTGGATTTGTAGAAAGATATTGTGTAAATTTGGTTTTGTCATGGAATATCTTGGTTTCTCCATCTATGTTGATTGAGAGTTTTGCAGGATACAGTAACCTGGTCTGGCATTTGTGTTCTCTTAGGGTCTGTATGACATCAGTCCAGGATCTTCTGGCCTTCATAGTTTCTGGCGAAAAGTCTGGTGTGATTCTGATAGGTCTGCCTTTATATGTTATTTGACCTTTTTCCCTTTACTGCTTTTTAATATTCTTTTCTTTATTTTGTGTGTTTTGGTGTTTTGACTATTATGTGACGGAGGTGTTTCTTTTCTGGTCCAATCTATTTGGAGTTCTGTAGGCTTCTTTGTATGCCTATGGGTATCTCTTTTTTTAGGTTAGGAAGTTTTCTTCATGATTTTGTTGAAGATATTTACTGGTCCTTTGAGCTGGGAGTCTTCACTCTCTTCTATACCTATTATCCTTAGGTTTGATCTTCTCATTGAGTCCTGGATTTCTGTATGTTTTGGACCAGTAGCTTTTTTCCGCTTTTTACATTATCTTTGACAGTTGAGTCAATGATTTCTATGGAATCTTCTGCTCCTGAGATTCTCTCTTCCATCTCTTTGTATTCTGTTGGTGATGCTTGTATCTACAGCTCCTTGTCTCTTCTTTTGGTTTTCTATATCCAGGGTTGTTTCCATGTGTTCTTTCTTGATTGCTTCTATTTCCATTTTTAATTCCTTCAACTGTTTGATTGTGTTTTCCTGGAATTCTTTCAGGGATTTTGTGACTCCTCTCTATGGGCTTCTACTTGTTTATTTATGTTTTCCTGGAATTCTTTTAGGAATTTTTTTGCTATTCCTCTCTGTAGGCTTTACTTGTTTGTTTATGTTTTCCTGTGTTTTCTAAGGGAGTTCTTCATGTCTTTCTTGAAGTCCTCCAACATCATGATCAAATATGATTTTGAGACTAGATCTTGCTTTTCTGGTGTGTTTGGATATTCTGTGTTTGCTTTGGTGGGAGAATTGGGCTCCGATGATGCCATGTAGTCTTGGTTTCTGTTGCTTGGGTTCCTGCGCTTGCCTCTCGCCATCAGATTATCTCTAGTGTTACTTTGTTCTGCTATTTCTGACAGTGGCTAGACTGTCTTATAAGCCTGTGTTTCAGGAGTGCTGTAGACCTGTTTTCCTGTTTTCTTTCAGCCAGTTATGGGGACAGAGTGTTCTGTTTTCGGGCGCGTAGTTTTTCTTCTCTACAGGTCTTCAGCTGTTCCTGTGAGCCTGTGTCTTGATTTCACCAGGCAAGTCGTTTGTAGCAGAAAAGTTGGTCTTACCTGTGGTCCCGAGGCTCAAGTTTGCTCATGGGGTGTTGCCTATGAGCTTCCACGGCCTCAGCAGCCAGGAAGATCTGCGCCTGCCTTCTTCCGGGAGGTTTCCGTGCACCAGGGTTCCAGATAGCTTTTGTTTTCCTCTGGGGTCAGTACTGTGTGCAGCGTGCAGTCTCTTCTGGTTTCCCAGGCGGTCCGCCTCTGAAGGTTTAGCCTCCTCCCACGGGATTTGGGGTGCAGAGAACTGTTTATCTGGTCGGTCCCTTCAGGTGTGGTGTCTCAGACGCAGTGGATCTGCTGCCCTGGCCCCTCCTCACGGGTACCCAGAGGTCAGATACAGTTTCCTCCTGGGCCAGGGATGTGGGCAGGGGTGGCAGGGCAGGTTGGTGGTCTCCTCCGCTCTGCTGCCTCAGGAGAGCCCGCCCGACCAGGCGGCAAGAACTCCTCCAGGGGCCTGGGAGCAGAGAGCTGCTGAAGGCGGGATCCTCCGGGAGTCTGGCCAAACACCGGAAGTGTCCGCCCCAGAAGAACTCCGCCTCTGTGTGACCCGAGATCACCAGGCAAGTCGTTTGTAGCAGAAAAGTTTGGTCTTACCTGTGGTCCCCAGGCTCAAGTTTGCTCCCCTGCTTGTTTGTTTTGTGGTTGCTCAGCCTGTTTTTTTTTTTTTTTTTTTTTTTATGAAACCCTGGATCACCAACCCAAGTATAGCAACACCAAAA
The DNA here is from genome assembly GCF_011064425.1 of Rattus rattus. NCBI lineage: Eukaryota > Metazoa > Chordata > Mammalia > Rodentia > Muridae > Rattus > Rattus rattus. The sequence goes on from NC_046172.1 coordinate 111,245,002, forward strand.
GTAGGTTAGACCCTCCTTCAACAATCACTAATAAAATGCCCTACAGGCTTGCCTATAGCCAGATGCCAGAGAGGCATTTTTCTCAGTTAATTGTCCCTCTTCTCTGATGACTCTTGCTTTTTTTCAATTTGACATAAAAAACTAGCCAACACACCATTGCCTTCTCTTCCTCCTTATTTTCTTTCCTTCTAGTATCCATTATTCTATTACTCTTCTTCCTGTTTTAATGTATGTGTAAATGATTTTGTGTAAGTATGTAAAATATAAGATTCATAACTGACAGAAAATGTCATTGTTGCTAGTTGATAAGTGAAAGAATGACTGGACAAATTAGTAATAGAAGGAAAGATTTCATTATTAACATATTTAAACTTCAACCTTATTCATACATTACCATTTATCTATTTTACATTGTAAAATTGGTGAGCTGTTAGGTAACATTATGAATCACATAATAACTAATACTATAGAGAAACAGTTTTTATTCAGAATGACGATATTGATTACTTAAATTTAATTCTTCAAAAAATAATAAATATGAATTTACATTGGAGAAATACCTTATGCAGGTAAGCAATATGGAAAATGATTTTTCATTCTAATCCCATGAAAGCTGCCGACACATAATAGTAATATCAAAGTTGAAATAAAACCTACATATCATTTATATGAGAAAGGCCTCATCACACTTAATTCCCTTTGACAGAATGAGAAGAGTCCATGGTGAGAAGCCCTATGTATGTGCTCAATATGATGGTAATTATTCTCTGATGATTTAAACAAATGAATAAATATATAATGCAGTAAAATCCTGTAAATGTAAGCAATATGGAAAAGCATAGTGTATTGACAATTTACTTGGATGGCATGAATATACAATTGGAAGAGATCTTAAGTATGTTAGCAGTATGGGGGGAAAAGTCAGCCAGTAGTCCTTTTCAGCTAAAACTAGGGACTAAAACATGGAGATTATGGCATGATAACACAAAGGATGCAATAGTGTCATACATGTCCTATTGATAACCAACAGCTCTTTAATAGATTTATGACCTGCCAAAACAAGTGAAAAAATATGATTATTGAAACATAATAAATTATCCAAGGTTTTTCAAGTCATGGAATTTGGAGAAAAACCAAAAATGACCATTTTATTAAGCCTATTTAATTTGCAACTATATTTTAATCACGTTTTATGTCAACAGATAAATATAGATCTCACCAATTATCAAAGATGCATCTTCTAGCAACAGAGCCCATTATAAGAAATCCACAACTAACAAAAATGCAGAGAACAAATGAATATATGGTACCAAGCCAGGACTGATATATGTCCTGTACAAGTCAAGAATAATAGTAAATAAAAACAGTATCAAATAAAATATAACAGGAAAAAACTTTTAAATATATCAGAGAAGCTACTCTTAGAAAGTCTTATTGGCATGGCTGTCAAACAAGACCCAGACAAGAATGATATTGATATCCTGCTTATATTCTCTGGATTCTTTTATGAAACCGTTCTTCCAATTATTGGTTAAGATTGTCAACCAAAAACAATTTGCGGTCTCTTTTATAACTTAATCATTTTCCACTTGCTTTACTGGCTACTTTAAAAATTAAAAAAAAAAGACAATTGACTTGTTGCTGTAATTTATTGCCAAAATACAAACTTATAGAATTGTAGCTATAATAAGTGGCTAAAAAACTACAGGTAGAGAAAGCATACCACGTTAATACACAGGACTAAAATGATCATATTTAAGCTAAAAGGAAGACTTCAAAAAACAACTACTTAATCAGGAATATTGGGCATACCTATAAGTTCATGGACTATGCAATGTTATTTTAGCAGTTCTTGGCAATATATGCATAACTCAACTCTAACTCATGTGGTATAAAAATTTCTTAAAGAATCACCTATTTTTGTAGAAGATGTTATAACATACTAAGTAATATAATTATATTAACTATCACAACTTAGCAACCACAAAACCTTATGTGCTAACTTTAAAATTTTTAGAAGAAATAGTAGAAACCAGTTCCTTAATTACTATAATTTTGAAAAGCCATAATAAAATTGCATTCAAATATATCTAGTGAGAAGAAGTGGCCCAAAATACAATTTAAAACTTTTTAACGTATATTTAGGACCAAACATTTAAATAATTTTTAAAATTTGTTAAATTCTCTCTCTCTCTCTCTCTCTCTCTCTCTCTCTCTCTCTCTCTCTCTCTCTCTCTCTCCTCTTTCATGAGAGCTGGAGAGAGAGAAAAAAAGAATGCTATGTGAAGTGATCCAGAAGAAAGAATCAGACCCCATCAAAATGTAGTAACTGAGTAACTGTCATGAATAGCCAGATGTGAGCGGTGGGAACCAAGCACAGGTCTTTATCAATAGCTAGAAGTGTACCTAATTGTTAAGCCACCTGTCTAGTCCCCTATGGAAACTTTTATTTTCATACAACTTTTCATTGAAATTAATTTCAGACAATATGCTTTGATCATTGATCATTGTTTACTCTCTTCTGACTTCTCCCAGAACCTGGCCCATAGCTTTTACCTACTGAACACAGTGCACTTTTACTCTCTATTTAGACAGCAAACATGCTAATAATGGTCAAATTTTTAAAAGGGAAAACATACTGGAAACACACATGCATGTGCACACACACACACACACACACACACACACACACACAGAGAGAGAGAGAGAGAGAGAGAGAGAGAGCATGAAATCACCAAATATGCCGAAACAAAATGAATAATGAATATGAAATAAATTATTTTTTAAATGCTTTGGATTTTGTTTGAGAATTTAGGCCTTCTCCTTTCATACATCAGAGTTGTTTCACAATATAAGACAATTGTAAATTAAATCATCCAGGGTCATGTTGTAGATTTTTATATATTGCCTTGAAAATGGCAATGCATATGGAGAAGCATTTTGTCCACTGGTGGTCATCATGTGTGCGTGGTTCATTCCTTTTCCAATGCCAGTATCTTATTCTCATAGTAAAGTCTTCTCTTGCTCTCAGTTCCACACCTGCAGTCTATCCCCAGTAAATCACCTAGAAAGATACTGTATCTCAGTGACATTATTTAATTAGCACATGGCTTAAAATGTGATTTTCATTAACAAGGTTCTTTTCCTCATCAAAAGTCAAGTGGAACATATTAAAAGAGTTCTCTTGCTGGAAAGTTTTAAAAGTTAGCTGTCAAGAAGGACCTGTCAACTATATCTGTGAGAAATTGACTAAGTAATTAATGCTAAAGCAGCACAGATATTTCCCCAATTAATGTCTGTTGCTGAGTGGAAGCACCATAAATCTCAACAATTTAACTTTTTGTATACTTACATTGGATTTAAAATTTTTCCTTAATCACACCATCTGTCACAATGGTCGAATATGTTCTATCATCTGTTACCAAACCTTCACAACAAAGTTCAAAATTCAAAATATGTTAAAGATATATCTCATAATTCTGAAATAGAATCAATTACACACACACACACACACACACACACATGCACTCATGTATGCACACATACATTGTATACCCATAATCTCAAATTTTCAAATATGTGAAGCTATAGCAGATTGTGAGATTTGAGTCTAGCCTTTGTTAAATTGTGAGACCCTGTTTTCAAAAAATGTAACTGACATTTAACTGTAAAATTTAAAGGAAAATGTGATATAAACATTGCACAGTTAAGAAAATATTTTGTTTATATCTGATGCTTGCTTCACAGGAGGTAATTTGTGACTGGTGCTGTAAGCGTGGTCAAAAGTCCATGAACAAGGAGTTAATTATTATGCTCTTGGGAATCCATTTTTGATGGTTTGCTAATTAGTCATGTTGTCAAACTGCTTTCTCTTTTAGGTTGATATCCATGTGTTTGTGTTCCTCTTAACTTTTGAAAAGAAGACTCTTTAAAGTTGTCAAAAGGTAATACAGAGACTCATATTTGACAGGATTAATAAAAATGACTTTGACTGCTCAACCCTAAGTAGAATATCTATTTTAACCCTTCCGTTCTGAAAAAAGAAAAGAGCCAGAAAATAACATAGTAATGGGTGTAGAAGAATTTAAGTATTGGAGAATGGGAACGAGTCTTGTGAAATTATTTCTGGAAATGACAGGGCCATTGTAATGGTGGACTCATACTAGCAGTGATATGTATTAATGACATGAAGAAACCACAAATTCAATAATTTGTATATAGACGGCATCATGACTTCTCTATATACATGCTTTGAAAACTCAAATGTAGGCAGCAGTTCCCAGGCTGAACTTGAAAATTAATTCATGAAAACAATTTTATTAAGAGTCAGGAAAGAATCTGGCAGAAAACAGAAACTATTACCTTGACATTGCCCATATAAAAGAGTACAGACAATGAAAATTCTCATACATAGTATCTAAAATATTTATGAAAGCATACCAAAATGTTACAAACAAGCTCAAGATTAGCAGTGAATACAGAGATAATATATAAGCCTCCAACTAGAACTATTATGAAGAACCAAAATAGGATTAATAGACATATTACTAAGTGTCAGAATTCTTAGATAGAGATAGTTTATGCCAATAAGAATGAGGGAGGAATCATAACTCATCAGCACATGGTTCAAAATGCAGGAGAAGAAAATACTTACAAACACTATACATTTGAACTGTACCACATCAAAGCTCATTTTGCTTTCTATGTTTTTTCTTCCAAATCATTTTATCTAATAAAAAATGTGAGCATGTCAAATTTAGTGAAACATTGAGCGTTCTTCTCAAGCCAATTTAGTTTCAAACTCTTCTAGTCATTATGATAAAGAAATTGCATTTCCATTGAAACTATCACCTAAAATACTTCTATAAAATGAAATCCTAGTGTATGATTTATGTGTTCAAATGCAGGTCATTTGTCCCCCATAAGACAAGTGTAAACTTGGCTCCTAAATTCTAGCACAGCTTAGAGTGCTTGTAATAACTTTAGGAGGTATTACCTCACTAGTAGAAGTTGATAATAGGATTTGGAAATTCTTGAGGCTTTGTAGCATTGTCCCACTTTTATTTACTCAATGTGTCCTAACTGCAAAGGAAATGTGAAGTGCTTCCTCTGTGTTCTTTTCTAAGGAACTGCTGTCTTTAAACTATAGAAATACTAATAAAATGGATAGTGGAAAAGAGGCATTCACAGTAGTTTAATTATTAGTTAAAATTATGTTAATATATTCAACATTTCGCTGGAAAAATTCTAGCACAGTTAAAAATTAATGTAGATTTTTCCATATATGTAAATTAAAATCTCTGCTAAATCATTGTATGGACAAAAGTTCTCTTTGATTTTCTAAATAAAAACACATGTCCTTCTGACTCATATGTTTGGTATCAAAAAAATTTATGGACTACTGGTCCTTAATTCCTCCTCTTGATTCCTTTCCTATGTTTTAATCAGAAGACATACATTTTACTTTTTTAAAATCCATGAAAAGAATATATCAAATACTGGATATAATTGACATTCCTTTTATTCTAGTTTAAAGTTAATAGAACAAAATATTACATAGTAATAGTGCATTTTTGAAACTCAAGACAAACAATTTTCACTGTCCCAAAATTTTTAATTATGTGGTCTTCCACCAGAGTGTTGTCAACTTACCATGCTTCACATCCTTGAAGAAAATTGTCTCCATCTTTCCAAGAAACTAACAATTGCCTATAGCTCTGTGGCTAGACTGGAATTCAATGTCAAATTTCTATCTGATTGTCTGATTTGGTCTGATTTGTGCTTGCACAAGATTTGTGCTATTACAATTCCAAAGTTCATATGTGCCTATGTCCTACTTTGTGCAAAAGACACTGTTTCCTCATGGTCATCTAATGCATCTGACTCTTATACTCTTCCTGCCTCTTCTACAATGATCCTTGATCCTTGGAAGAAAGAGTTGTTGAGTCTTCTATAATCTTATTATCTACATCTAGGAGAGAGTTGAAGTTCTTCATGTTAAGAACTATGTACTAAAATAGAGACTTCTCAGCTTTTTAATGATGGCAGATTCCCATGTATGCTATATTCTGCTATATTCTCATATAGCAGACTTTAATTTGTGGAATTCAGTCATCATCTTATTGTGTCCATTCAAGAAAGATAGATCTCCTTAAGTCTTTTCATCATTGAAAAGTATAGTGTGGAGCAACAAGGTAACAGTTTGCTGGGTCAATTTCAAGTACCAAGGCTTTATATCATAAAGAGATTGTAAACTTGTCTCAGCTTTAAGATATTCTACCTGAAATTAGTAGCTTTTAAATTCCATGGCTTGAATATAGTATTTTCTATAGCATAAGTAATTATATAATAGGGTATCAATCTGAGGAAATATATTTTTCCAAAAAAATTGACTTTTTTCTGGATTTTCAGCATGAATTCATAGTATTTACACGTTCTGAAAAAAACACTGCATTTCTCATTGTTACCTATAAGTGAAAACTCAACTGGAAAGCAAATGAAAGCATATAATATCGTACAATATCTTCTTTTCCTAATTAATTTGGAATTAAATTATTTTATAAGTGATTTAGACGATTAATTTGGTTAATTTTCATTTTTTAGAAAATGAACTTATATTCATTTTGATTTCTTTTATGTATGCATATCTTAGCAGAAAGAATGTTCCTCATCTATTTGGTCAAACATTTTTAAAGTAGCTTTTAAATGTGGATCGAATTGCATTCTTCTACATGCATACCACAAGTTAGACCAGTACCATTTGTTGAAGATGTTTCCTTTTTACCACTGACTGAATGGTTTTGGCTTCTTTGTCAAAAATCAAGTGTCCATTAATTCATGGTTTTATTCATGGGTTTTCAATTTTATTCCATTGATCAACCTGTCTCTGGACCAATACCATGTGGGCTTTTTCATTTGTTTTGATTTTGTTTTATTTTGTTTTTTATCACTATTACTCTGTATTACAGATTGAGGTCGAGGATGGTAATTCCCTAGAAGTTCTTATACTGTTGACTATTTCTCAGGTTTCTTGCTCTTCCATGTGAAATTGAGAATTGCTCTTTACATTTCTGTTAAGAAGGAAACACTACTCAGCTTTTCAAAATGAGGACATCATGAATTTTGAAGGCAGAAGGATGTAATTACAAAATTTCATCCTGAGTCAGGTGATCAAAACCCAAAAGAACATACATATTATGTATTCACATATTATGTATTAGAAGTGGATATTAGCCAAAACGTTCAGAATACCCATGATACAACTCACAGATCATATTTAGGTTATTAAGAAGGAAGGCCCGAACAGATGCTTCACTCCACTTAGAAGGGGAACAAAATAATCATGGGAGGCAGAGGCAAGGAAAGACCTGTGTGGGAGAGTGGAGGTGGACAATAAAAGTAGGGGATAAGATCAGGAATGGGATGAGACAGAGAGAAGCCAGAAAGCCAGGAGAAGGAATAGAAATATGCAGTAGTAGAGGGTGGAGTTATGGGGGAATCTCTAGAAAGTCCTAAACACCAGGGATGTGAGAAGCTTCCAGAACCTCAAGATTTTGCAAGCAAACAGATCCAAGAAACAAAATGGGGTAGACATTCTAATATCTAATAAAATAGACTTTTAAAGAAAATTAATCAAAGAGATAGGAAGGGAAACTTCATACTCATCAAAGGAAAAATGCACAAAGATTACATCTCAGTTTTGAACATTTATGCCCCCAATACAAGGGCATCCATATTCATGATAGAAACATTACTAAAGCTCAAATCATACATTTCATCCAACCCATTAATTGTGGGAGATTTCAACACTCCACTCTCACCAATGGACAGGATGTCAAAACACAAACTAAACTGAGAAATAATAAAACTTACTGGGGACACCCCCATTAAGCTCAAGATGCCTGGGACCCCTGATGAAAAGGAAGAAAAACCTGCTAAGAGTACCAAGTCTCAGAGAGTGAGGGTATAACTTCCTGTGGTCCCCAGTATGTGTATTGAGAGGCCACAAGGCCTGCTTTTTCAATGCAAGTACCTTGTGATGTCATTTCTGCAACAATTCTTAGTACTCATCATTCTTCTTATCTATTTACTTTTCCTTCTCTTTCCTCCTTCCTTTAATTAAACCAGTATTTGGTGACCTGGCAAGACCTAGTAAACACCTCCTTGATATCTAGAAACTAGATGTTACCAATAATATTAAAGTGAAAGCTGTTTATGAGTTCAAAAGAAATGTATGTTATGGTCACTCTCTCGAGGTGGAAATGAAAGTATCCTAGAGGTATGAACAGAGATGAATAAATCTGCAGCTGTTCTCCCAGTCTTAGTCTTAATTTTGTATAATAAAACAGAATACTTTTATTAAAAACTGAAGATTTAATAACATATAGATATTTTACAGAGAGTCACCAATGAGTTCCTTGGGTTCAGGGACAATGGTGGCAGCCTTCTATGAATTCTTGATACAGGTTAAGTGAGGAATGTTTTTGTAGACAGACAGATGGGGTCCAAAAATTAGAAAGAGTGCAGGGTCAACAGTACAACCTCATGGCTACCTTTTGTGAAACCATACTGTCTCACATTTGTCTGAAAGATACTGACTTTGTAACCGCAATAGTGCTGCCCCTAACCTCACTGGAAACTGATGGTCAGGAGATATACAAAAAGTTGTGCTTGCTGTAAAAATTTTATGTTTGAGATTGTATAGTTCTCTTTGCTCTGTTCTAAATCTGTACTGCTCTGTATCACAAGATATGTTGGCACAGGAAAATAGAGAAGCTTTTATCCACCTTCCCCCTATGAAATTTGTAACCCAACTTCATTATATGATTTCACTAGAAGACTGGGGCTGAGTCAAGACTATGGGAGCACCCTGTCTCACAAATTCAGGAGCTCTCATGTTAAGAACAGGCCTGTTAGGACTATAGCTCAATTGTGTTTTCTTATTTGCCTACCAGGTACCCCTAGTCCATGATAACTCCTGATTCATGTCAAGGCTGGACTCCTGCAAAAGCCAAGAGAGGTTATGACTAAATGGACCTAAAAATACCTACAGAATATTTTCCCAAACACAAAAGAATATACTTTCTTCTCAGTACCTCATGGAACCTTCTAGAAAATTGACTGTATACTGTGTCATACACAGTTGCCTCAGTAGTTACAAAATTAAAATAATTCTTTGCATCTTAACCTATCACCATAGATGAATGCTGGGTTTCAACAACAACAGAAGCAACACAAAACCTACAAACTCATGGAAACTGACAAACTCTGTACTCAAACTTCCTGACTCATCCACTGAATCAAGGGAGAAATAAAGAATGAAAACAAAGACTTCCTAGATTTCAATGAAAATGAAGGCACCCCATATTCAAACTTATGGGACACAATAAAAGCAGTACTAAGAGGAAAGTTCATAACAGTACCTGCATTCATAAAGAAATTGGAAAATTCTCATACTAAGGAATTAAAGGTAAAACTGAAAGCTCTAGAAAAAGTAAGAAAACATACCCAATGGGGGAGTAGCAGGAAACAATGAAACTTAGAGCTGAAGTCAATCAATTAGAAATAAAGTGAAAAATGTAAAGAATAAACAGAACCAAGAGCTGCTGCTTTGAATAATCCACAAGATAGACAAATGGTTAGCCTAACTAAGAGGAACACAGACAGTATCCAAATTAACAAAATAAAAATTTAAAAAAAAGAGTCATAACAACAGACATGGAAAAATTTGTAAAAATGTTGTCTTACTTAAAAAGCTTGTAGGCCACAAAATTGGAAAATCTAAATAAAATGGATGGTTTTCTAGATACATTCTACTTACCAAAGTTAAATCAAGATCAAGCAATCTATTTAAATAGTTCTGTGACACCTAAGGAAACAGAAGCAGTAATTAAAATTCTCCTATCCAGAAAAATAATCATAGGGTCAGATGGTTGTAAGCACAGAATTCTAAGAGACTTTCAAAGATGGTCAAATAACAATACTCCTTAATTTAGTCCACAAATTTGAAACAGAAGGAACATGGACAAACCCATACAGTGAGCTCAAAGACTCTTTGATACATAAACCACACAAAGACTCGAGAAAGGAAAGATAATTTTTAGACTAATAGCCATTATGAGAAGATTAATGAAAAAATTCAATTACATATTTGCAAACAAGTCCAAGAACACATCAAAAACATCATCAACATGATCAAGTAGGGTCCATCCCAGGGATACAGAATCAGTTCAATATATTGAAATATATAATCAAAGCATATATATGTATATGTATATATATATATATGTGTGTGTGTGTGTGTGTGTGTGTGTGTGGATTTATACATATATATGGTTATATATATATCCTATATATATGGGATATATATATATGGATTTAGTTTTATATATACATAATATATGCATAAGTAACCCCCAAAACACTTGAAAGGGAAATTTCTGGTTTCTTTGGAAACTCAGTTATGCCATGTGATGTTATGCTAGGGTATATAGATAAAAGATTTTTTTTGCTGAAGCAGCCACAGGTGAGAAGAGGTTTAGCTGAAGCAGACACATGAAAGGAGGTGTGAGGGGTTGGGGATTCAGCTCAGTGGTAGAGTACTTGCCTAGCAAGCGCAAGGCCCTGGGTTCAGTCCCCAGCTCCGGAAAAAAAAAGAAAGGGGGTGTGATGTTTACAAAGATATAAATATGACCCCACAGACAGTAGGAGGGTTGTGTGGCATTGGTTTGCCTAGCTATGTCTTACTACTCTTCTCTGACATTGCTTTTGCAATGTCACCTTAGTTCACTTTACATGTCATTGCTGATATTCCCTTGTAATTACTTTTTGATAAGTAACTGAGCAAAGAAATTCTCATGATACTTCTGCAGTTTACTGCTGCTTTCATGAACTCAGGGCTCACAGTTTCTTCTGGATCAAAATGCTTTCACAGATTTGTGAGTATTGATTGTCAAGTGAATAGAAATATAGCTTCTGATTCATGTAGGTATTTTGCTAGAAGACTAGACTGCTGACAAGAAAGGTTGGAATTGCCTCAAAGAATTATTTCTAAACAAGTCCAGAAACCCATTTCCTATCAATCTTCCTTACTCTTCTAGTACCTCTGGGTGGTGGTGGACTGGAAGGGAGGTTGAAGGTTTCAAAACCTCTTATTAAAGTAGGTTTTTAAAAATCAAAGCCTATAACAAACACGTTCTGCAAGTTGCCTAGATGTAAAATTAACTCAAAGAAATCAGTAGCCGTCCTTTATACAAATGATAAATGAGATGAGAAAAATTACGGAAATAACATCATTCACAATAGTTAAAAATAATAATATATCTTAGTATAATACTAACCAATTGAGTAAAAGACTATAAGAAAAGACCATCAAGTCCAAGAAAAAAAGAAATTGCAGATTTCAGAAGATGCAGCAATATTTCCAATGTTCATGAATTATTAGGATTAACATAAAATTAGCCATTTTAAGGAATATAATCTACAGACCCATTTAAATTCCTGTTAAAATTCTAACACTTTTTAAAACATTTCTTAGAAGAACAATTCTCAATTATATCTGGAAAAAAACAAACAAAAATAGGAGAATAGCTAAAACAATCCTATACAATATCCTATACAATAGAAAAAATTCTGGAGGTACCATCATCCTTGATTTCATGCTGTACTATGAGTGATGGCAATAAACACTGCATGTATTGGTATAGAAAAAGACAGGTTGATCAACAGAAACAAATAGAAGACCTGGGGAAACACACACAAGCACACACACACACACACACATACACACACACACACACACACACACATCTACTGACACTTGATTTTTGAGAAACAAGAAAAGTATACAATGAAATAAAGAAAGCATCTTCAACAAATTGTGCTGGCCTACATGGATATCTGTCTACATGTAGATGAATGACAAAAGATCCATCCCTATCTGTCATCCTGCATAAAACTCAAGTCCAAGTGGCTCAAAGATATCTACAAAAAGTGGCACACACTAAATCTTATAGAAGGAAAAGCAAGAAATAGCCTTGAACTCATTGGTATAGAAGACAATTTCCTGAACCAAATACCAGTGGCTCAGGAACTAAAAGGTCAAGAATCTGAAAGGTCCAATCGAGGATGCCTCAATCCCACTTGGAAGGGAGAAGAAATAAATCATAAAGGGTTGGAGGGATATGGGTGAGAAAGTGAATAAGACAGGGTGAGGGGGGAACATGATTTACTATTGGATTGGGGAAAAGGGCTAAAGCACTGAGGGCCAGCAGAAAAAATAGAAACAGACAACCTCGGGAGGTACGAGGTAGGGAGACCCTACAGAATGTACTAGAGACCTGGGAGGCAAGAGACTCTCAGGATTCAAAGAGACGGACCTTAGATGGAATACCCTACAGTGGAGACAGGAAATTGTAGAGCCCACCTCCAGGAGAAAGACGGGGCATGAAGTGATTGATGGTGCTGCGATTCCACAGTCAAAACTCTGATCCATAACTGTTCTTGTCTGAAAGAAATGCAAGGATGGAAATGGAGAAGAGCCCAAGGAAAAGGAGTTCCAGCAAAAGGCACAAAGTGGGATCCCACTCAAGGGGAGGCTCCAAGGCCTGGCATTATTATTGAGGTTATGGAGCACCCACAGAAAGAACCTAACATGACTGCCCAGTGAAAGACCCATCAAGAAGCTGAAAGAGTCACATACAGTTATTTGCACCCAACTAATGGACAGAAGCTGCTGACCAATATGGTTGAATTAGGGAAAAGCTGGAAGAAGCTGAGGTGGAGGGCGACCCTATAAAAGGATTAACAGTCTTTCCTGAACAAAACACCAATGGATTATGCTATAAGATCAAGAATGAAACAAATGGGATCTCATAAAACTGCAAAGCTTCTGTAAGGCAAAGGACACTTGGTAGGACAAAATGGCAACCAACAGATTGGGGAAAGAGCTTTACCAATCCTAAAATTGATAAAGGGCTCATATCCAAAAATATACAAGGAAGTCATGAAGTTAGATGGCAGGGAGACAAATAACCCTATTAAAAAATGGGGTTCAGAGCTAAACAAAGAATTCACAGCTGAGGAATGCTGAATGGCTGAGAAGCACCTAAAGAAATGTTTAACATCTTTAGTCATCAGGGAAATGCAAATCAAAACAACCTTGAGATTTCACCTCACACCAGTGAGAATGGCTAAGATCAAAAACTCAGGTGACAGCAAATGCTGGCAAGGATATGGAGAAAGAGGAACACTCCTTCATTGTTGGTGGGATTGCAGACTGGTACAAACATTGTAGAAATCAGTCTGGAGGTTCCTCAGAAAATTAGACATTGAACTACATGAGGACCCAGCTATAGCTCTCTTGGGCATATACCCAAAAGATGCCCCAACATATAAAAAAGACACGTGCTCCACTATGTTCATCGCAGCCTTATTTATAATAGCCAGAACATGGAAAGAACCCAGATGCCCTTCAACAGAGGAATGGATACAGAAAATGTGGTACATCTGCACAATGGAATATTACTCAGCTATCAAAAACAATGCCTTTATGAAATTCATAGGCAAATGGATGGAACTGGAAAATATCATCCTGAATGAGGTAACCCAATCACAGAAAAACACACATGGTGTGCACTCATTGATAAGTGGCTATTAGCCCAAATGCTTGAATTACCCTAGATGCACAGAACACACTCCTTCTTTAGAAGGGGAACAAGAATACCCTTGGCAGGGAATAGGGAGGCAAAGATTAGAACAGAAGCTGAAGGAATGCCCATTCAGAGCCTGACCCACATGTGGCAGATATATATATATATATATATATATATATATATATATATCTCCACAAAACTAGATAAGATGGATGAAGCAAAGACATGCAAGCTGACAGGAACCAGATGCAGATGTCTCCTGAGAGACACAATCAGAATATGGCAAATACATAGTCGAATGCCAGCAGCGCACCACTGAACTGAGAAAGGGACCCCTGTTGAAGCAATCAGAGAAAGGACTGAAAGAGCTTGAAGGGGCTTGAGACCCCATATGAACAATAATGCCAAGCAACCATAGCTTCCAGGAACTAAGTCACTACCCAAAGACTATACATGGACTGACCCTGGGCTCCAAATGCATAGGTAGCAATGAATAGCCTAATAAGGGCACCAGTGGAAGGGGAAGCCCTTGGCCCTGCCAAGACGGGATCCCCAGTGAAAGGGATTGTTGGGGGGAGTGTGGTAATAGGAAGGAGGATGGGGAGGGGAACACCCATATAGAAGGGAAGGGGGAGGGGTTAGGGGATGTTTGCCTGGAAGCCGAGAAAGCTAATAACCATTGAAATGTAAATAAGAAATACCCAGTTTAATAAAGAGGGAGAAAAAAATCAACAAGAAATAAATTGGACCTATTAAACTGAAAATCTTCTGTAAGTAATACAACACAGGCCATAAGAGAAACTGGCAGCCTCTAGTTAGGGAAAAGTTCTTCACCAGCCCTACATCTGACAAAGGGCTAATATTCAAAATATATAATGTACTTAAGATTTTAGATGCCACCCATCCAAATAATCCAATTAAAAATTGGGGTATAGAGCTAAATATATAATTCTAAATAGAGGAATCTAAAATAGCCAAAAGACACTTAAAAAATCCTTCAATATTCTTTGTTTTGGGGAGATTCCACCTCACATCCCCAAGAATGGCTAATATCAAAAAACTCGAGTGACAGCACATGCTGGTGAAGATGTGAAGCAAGGAGAAGACTCCTTCATTGCTGTTCAGAGTGCAAAATTTTACTTCCACCTTGGAAGTCAATCTGTAGGCTTTTCTTTTCTTTTCTTTTCTTTTCTTTTCTTTTCTTTTTTAGTTTTGTTTTCTTTCAGAAAAGTGTGAGTACTTCTACCTGAGCACAGATGTTCCACTATATAACAAGGACATGTGCTCCCCTACATTCATAGCAGCCTTAATTACAAGACCCAGATACTTGAATCAACTCAGATGTCTCTCAATAGAAAAATGAATACAGAAAATGTGGTTGATTTACGTAATGGAATACTATTCAGCTATTCAAAATGAGGATATCATGAATTTTGCAGGAAAATAGATGGAACTAGAAAGTATCATCCTGAGTGAGGTAACTCAGACCCAAAAGGATATGTGTGGGATATACTCACTAATAAGTAGATATTAGCCAAAAGTACAGGATAGCCATGCTTCAATCCACAGACCCAAAGTAGCTATGGAAGGAAAGTCAAGGATGGTTGATTGAATCTCACTTAAAAGCCAGAATAAAATAATCACAGGAGGCAGATGAAGGGAATGAAGTGTGTAGAAGAGGGAATGGGGATACAAATGGTGGATTCAGAATCAGGTGTGGAGAGGGACATTAGAGATGGTCAAATGGCCATGAGAAGTATTTGAAATCTGCAACTAACTGGGCTGGAGAAAAAGAGGACATCTTCAGAACTTGAAAGAGACCTGGGATACAGAAGGCATCCAAGAATCAGTGGAGTGACTGTAGCTGTAATTCACAGAATTGAGGATATGGAACCTGAAGAGGCCATCTCCTATAGCCAGACAGGAATCCCAGAAAAGCGATAGAGACACTAACTCAACCACAAAATTTTAAAGCCAAATTTATCCTGTGTAGGAGAAATTCAGGGAGAGGGATAGATCAGAGACTGAGGAAATGACTCTAGGCTGGGAGCAGGTGAGCAAGCCAATCAAGTGCATAATGACCACATTTTTAAAGAAATGATTTCACATTCATAGAAAAGGCATGATAAGCACATATCCCTTATACAAACTAAAATAAATTATTAAAAATTAAATGTACAACATATACCAACTCTACCTAGCTCACAAACTAAGCAATAAAGAGCAAATAACTAATATTAGTATACAGATATATGTGGAATATGATCCTATAAAATAATTAAATCAATTAGTACATGCAGTCTTATCCAAAACTCGAAGGTGGTAAATTGTTTAAAAGTAGCTATTCACAAACTTTGTACAAATTACAACAAACAGTATGATTACACAAATTTTATGAACAGGCAAACTAATTTCACAGTGACTGAAATAAATTGTTAGTTAATTAATGGGTATCTAATTATAAAACAGAAATCATATTTATGGAACTATAAATATGTACATTTTGAATTTCTCAGAGATAAAGGACATACAAACATATGCAAAAATGTATTAGCCTGTAAAATTTACGTTACTGTTACTTAATGTATATTCATGAATCTCATACATTGTTTACATTATTATCTGACATATTTGCTTTACTTACTGTGGCTTATTTATTTTCAGAACAGTTTGTATGTTAAGTTTAGGTCATGAATGCAAATTTACTCTAAATTATAAATAAAGTAGAAAAACATATGTTCAGAAAAAATCTATTCTTATTTTAATCATAGCATGAATGGAAATGTTGTCATAATATGTCTATGAGAAATAAACATAGAAGTGCATGTTTTCCTTATTATAATAATATTTTATTTATGTAGTAACTAAAGATTTAAAAATATCAGGTTGATAAGTGTCAAAAATTGGAGTCTTAATATCAAGAAGGACACACTATAATTTGAAAAGTAAGAATTGCATTAAATTATACCAATTTAATGACGACATGAGAGTTCTCAAAATTATACCAAAAAGCTTCTAGAAACAAATTCAGCAATATGGTAGGATAGAGAAACAATTTACACAAATCAGTAGCTTTTCTGTACATCAACAGTGATTACACAGAAAAAAAACAGATCATGTGTACAGTCCCATTCACAGTAGCTCAAACATAGTAAAATACCTAAGAATAAACCTAACCAAAGAACTGAGGTGAAAAATTTAAACTGATGAAGAAAGAAATAGAGAAAGACACTAGAAAATGGAATGGCATCCCCTGTTCATGTGTTGGTAAAGCAATTTTGTGAAAATGACCATTTTTCCAAAAGCAATTTGATTCAGTGAAATCAAAATCCCAACATCATTCTTCACAGATATAGAAAAACTTACCACAAATTACATATTAACCCACAAAATATCTCAAATAGTGAAAATAATCCTGGTCAAAAGAATAATGCTGAATGAGTAATCATTGTACATCACAAGATGCATTGCACAGCCACAGTAATAAAAATGCTATTGTACTAGCACAAAGAGATGTGTACTAAAGATTGAGCAGGAGGTTGAAATTATAAATATACATGGATTTATGTATACTGATATTTATATAACAAAATTAATGCAAAGTAGGACATGAACTGAAAGAGGGCAAGTAGAGGCATATGTGTATATTTGGTGAGTGAGTAGGGGAGAGGTAAATTATATCATTGTAGTATAATATAAAAAGATATTAAAATGGAAATATTATTTGAAAGGATATTTCTATCCTGATAAATGATAGAAAATAGAAGACCCAACAGGTTATTTCAGACACATAAGAGTTTACAAAGATGTTAAAAATGTACAAAGGAAAAAAGAAATCATCTCAACATATGGTTCTGGGGAAACTTGATTATGACTGCATAAGAATGAAACTGTATCTATAACGATTATTTTGCATAAAACTTAACCCTTTTATTAACCCAAAAGGATCATAGACCTAAATTCAAAACCTCTGACACTAAAACTGCCAGAATAAAAATTAGGAAGTACCTTAATGATACAAGTATATGGAAAGGCTTTCTAAATAGACCTCCATTTGCCCAGCGACCAATGCCAATAATTGACAAATGGAATTTAATGAAATGTAAAAGGTTTTGGACAGCTTAAAAACCAGCTTAATGAGAAGGAGGCTCAGAAGAATGTGAGAGGATCATTGCCAGATATAAATCTGAAAAAAGATTAGTATCTGGGATATACTAAAAACTCAGAAAGAGTCAAATAACAAAAATACCTGTATCCTCAGCAAACAATTCTCAAAAGAAGAGAAAAACGTCTAAGAAATATCTCAAGAAGTTCATTGTTCTTATTTGGAATATGCAAATCAAAATATTATAATTTCATCTTACCCTATCTGAATATCAAAAGTTAAAAAAACAACAACCAACAAGAAATGCTTTAGGACATATGCTCCACCATGTTCATAGCATCCTTATTTATAATGGCCAGAAGCTGGAAGGAACCCAGATGTGCTTCAACAGAGGAATGGATACAGAAAATGTGATAGATTTATACAATGGAGTACTACTCAGCTATCAAAAGGAATGACTTCACGAAATTTATAGGCAAATGGATGAGACTAGAAAATATCATCTGGAGTGAGGTATCCCAATTACAAAAATACACACATGGTATGCACTCACTGATAAGTGGGTATTAGCCTAAAAGCTTGAATTACCCAAGATGCAGTTCACAGAACACATGAAGCTCAAGAAGAAGGATGACCAAAGTGTGGATGATTCATTCCTTCTTAGAAGGGGGAAAATACTCATGGGAGGAAATACAGAAATGAAGACTGAAGGGAAGGCTATGCAGAAAAGGCCCCACTCGGGGACCCATTCCATATACAGCCACCAAACCCAATCACTATTGCTGTTGCCAAGAAGTGCTTGCTGACAGGAGCCTGATATGGATATCTCCTGAGAGGCTCTCCTAGAACCTTAAGCTAACCATCAGACTGAGCATGGAGTTCCCAGTGGAGGAGTTAGAGAAAGGACTGAAGGAGCTAAAAGGGTTTACAACCGCATGGGAAGAACAATAATATCAACCAACTAGATCCCCACCCGGGGGGTGGGCTCCCTGGGACTAAACCACCAACCAAAGAATACACAGGGACAGACCCATGGCTCCAGAGGCATATGTAGCAGAGGATGGCATTGTCTGGCATCAGTAGGAGGAGAAGCCCTTGGTCCTCTGTAGACTCATTTCTCCAATGTGAGGGAATGCCAGGGTGTTGAGGGGGGACTGGGTGGATGGGAGGGGGAGCATCCTCATAGAAGAAGGGGGAGGGGCTGTGGGAGAGGAGGGAACCAGGAAAGGGGATAACATTTTGAAATGTAAATAAATAAACTATCCATTATGAAATAGGAAATTCTTTAGGGAAGTGGTGGAAAAGGAGTCCAAATGAGTTCCTATTGTTGGGGTTATTATAAACAGGTTCAGTCTCTTTGGATATCAGTTTGAGGCATTCTTTGAAAAAAAAAAAAAGAAAACATAAAAAGTGTCTGGGTGGTAGTGGCACACATCTTTAATTCCAGCACTTGGGAGCTCAAAACAGGCAGATCTCTTACTTCCAGGCCAACTTTGTCCATGGAATGATGTCCAGGACAACTATGACAACACTGTGAAAAAAGCCCAAGTGACTTGAAATCCTACACCACAGATACTTGCACAGCTGTGTTCATAGCTTTCTTATTTCCAAGAACTAACGACTGAAAATAATCTAAATTTCTTCTATTGGTGAATGAATAGTGAAAATGAGGTACATATACAGTATGGAATACTACTTGGTTATAAAGAAAAATGAAATCATGAAATTTGAGAAAAATTTATAAAATTAGAAAAGATCATATTGAGTAATGCAACTCAGATCCAAAAAGAAAAACAATACTTGCTCTCTCTCTCATGTGAGATGACTAGCACTAAATCTTCAGATATGAGTAAATGCATAAACGAGGAAATTTTAAATGGGCCATTGTTGTAAGAATGAGGAAGCAATAGAGAGGAAAATGGCAAGCTACAAACATAATGTGGGATAAAATGGAAACTTGATGGGGTATTATTAAAAAGTTAGTTAGGGGTGGATATATAATGAAGAAGAGAAGAATGTAAAATAACCATAGGAAATTTTGAGACTGTCATAAGGGATCATAATATTATATATCTCCCTAAAATTACCTATTATACAAATAAGGTGAATAAAATTAAGCATATGATTTAAATGAAATTTCCACCTCTGGGATAACAAGTCTCCCCACAAGAGACTTAGGCTGTCAACATAAACTCTAATACTAGTAATGAAAAGCCCTCTTTAGAGTTGTTGTTCAGTTATCAAAAAGACTTCCCAAACATCTCACTTTATTGCTATTGTCCATGGTTGTCCCTCAGAATATATATTCATATATTTTTGCCCAGGTCTCTTTTATGGAGTTTGGAAGTATATATTATTACAGTCGTATATTGGATTTGGTTTTAATTCCACAAACTCATTTAACTTGTGAATTTTCCCTTGCATGAATTACAGTTTAAGTCTTATAGACATATATGATTCATATTATATTATAGATATTTAATTCAATTCCCAGAATTAAAGAATTGACCAATTGGAATAAAAACAATATATTTTTGCAATTAAGAATATATTTGTTTGTCAGGTATATAGAAAGATACATTTTGAATATTTCTTTCAAATGTTCCATGTGTTTGAAATCAAACCTCTGTGTTCATATATTAAATTACAACAGAATTTATAATTATGTGAGGAACTGTGGTCAAGAATACCATGATGGGGGGGTTGGGGATTTAGCTCAGTGGTAGAGTGTTTGCCTAGGCACAAAGGCCCTGGGTTCGGTCCCCAGCTCCAAAAAAAAAAGAATCAAAAAAAAAAAAAAAAAGAATACCGTGATGGTACATGTGGTTTTCTAAACCCTCAAGAGCCTTGATGCCCCAGGCAATGGTAAAGCCTGGTTGGGGGTAGGGTGGTGGACTGGGGACATCGTCTTGGACACAGTAGGGAGGAAGTTTGAGAGGTAGAACTTTAGGAGGAAGGACCAGGAAGGGGTAATGAATGGACTGTAAAATAAACAAATAAATAAATAAAAGTAATAAAAAATACATGAAAGAGATATTCAGGCTAGCACATTTTTCTCTGTCTTAAAATGTGATGATCTCTACCAATCAAGATTTTATCAAGAATTCCTCATCATCCTCATCAGTGCTGTTCAGAGCAGGAGTGAATAACTTTTATTCACTGTGAATTACCCAGTCTATGCTTCTTGAAATTGATTTAAAAAGATTATTCTTTCAGATTTCTATGACGATTACGGAAATATCTGTTCAGAAACATATTTTGATTCATGTCATTCCTTTGGTTGAATGTTTTCTCCTAACCTTTTCTATCTTTGACTTGAGTATTCCATTTTCACCATTGAGTTTCATTACTAATTTGGAGTATAGACCCAAACTACTGAATTGTGATATTCAAAAGATATATACATTCTGAAATTGATTGAAGCTTTATTACTAATAGATAATTATGTGAAAAGATGTTTAATGTTCACCAGCTGCTAAGTGGGTGAATTTATATACCTTGTTCAGTGAAATATTGTTTATTTTAAAGGCTCTAATTATTGTCATGTACAATTACAGGGATGCACTCGAAAGAGCAAAAGAAGTGACCTTATAAAGCACATAAAGGCAAAATGTTATAAAAGACAAGTTTATATAAGGCAACAAAATATTCAAATCATAATAAAGGAAGGGAAAATGGGAGTTACATTTAATAGAAGAAAAATCTTAGTTACATAATTTCAAGAGATCTTCTGAACAGCATTTATGCTGTTTTATCAACAACATAAATTTATCAACACATTATTATGGCAAGATTTATCAACACATTATTATGGACATAAATTTATGAAAAGGGAATTTCTCTGGATGCATAATTTTACAATGGGAATAAAGTAAATGTATATTCATGAATCTTGGAAACTTCTGATTTTGAAGATGCTTTCTCTAGCCTAGAATTTTAATTGAAGAAAAACTTAAATACAACTGTTAATAATAGTAAAAATAGGCCTAACAAGACAGCTCAATGGGGTGATGCAATATTATGAATGTATATTTTATATTTTAAGAGATTGCAACTTTGGCTAGTCTTTACAGCTGGATTTAATAATATACCTTGAGACCATTATACTATTGTGTACTGAAAAGTACATATTTAACCTGCCTTTAAGAGAATGAGGTAGCAACAACATTAAATGTCTGGATTTCCCAGGTGATTAACTTTTACAACCTATGTTGTAAATCCTCGTTTATTGGTATTCTTTCATGGCTTTCCCCCAGATAATGAATATATATATTTAGTTGAAATTTGTTTGGTTGGTTTTTGTTTTATTCCCAGACCTGTATAGTTGTTTGTTCCTGAACTCACATGTCTTTACCCACAGAGTGCTGGGATTATAGGACTGTTTTGTTTTAATATTTTAATAGAAGGATAATTATATCATGTTCACTTATCTTGCCTCTCACCAACACCTCTGAGCTATAATCACAAACGCTATAATACCAAACTCCCAAATTAATAGTCTCTCTCTCTCTCTCTCTCTCTCTCTCTCTCTCTCTCTCTCTCTCTCTCTCTCTCTCTCTCTTCCCTCTCTCTTTCATATTTAATCATCTTAACCAGGTCAAATTGATTGTTATTTTTAATAAAAATTTGATGAAACAAGAAATTGATTTATTTAGATACATAGCAATTTCTTTCTTATTTAGCAATAAGTAATTTCTGGCTATCAATTTACTATTGTTATTGATAATAAGCGATGAGTATATAAATTGAGTTAAGCCAAAGGACAAATGTAAAATTTTCCCCTTTGCAAAAGTGTTCTATTTTAACCTTTTAAAGTTAATTCATAATTTTATTTATTTGCACCCCAAATACCACCACACAGGTACAAAATGCTTTCTCCCATCTGTCTTTCCCTTCACCTCTGAATGATATCCCCCAACCTTGGGGCACCAAGTCTCTACAGGATGAGGTACATCCTCTCCCACTGAGACCAGACAAGACAGCCCTCTGCTACATACATATATGCCAGGAGACAGGAACCAGCTGTGTATGCTCTTTAGTTGGTGTCTAAATCTCTGGAGGCCCTCAAGTGTCCAGGATAGTTGACACTGTTGGTATTCCTATGGGTTTGCTATCCCCTTCAGTTCCTTTAACCCTTCTTAGAACTCTTCTACATGGGCTGCAGACTTCTGTTCAATGCTTGGCTGTGAGTATCTGCATCTTTCTGAGTCAGCTGCTGGTAAAGCCTCTCAGAAGACAGCCATGCTAGGCTCCTCTCTGCAAGCATAACATATCATCACTAATAGTGTCAGAGTTTGGTGTCTATCCATGGAATGGATACCAATTTGGGCAGGTCACTGGAAGCCCTTTCCTTCAGTCTCTGCTCCATTTATGGCCCTGCATTTATTTTAGACAGGAACAATTCTGGGTCAAAAATTTTGAAGGTGTTTTGGGGACCCTATGCCTCCACTAGGGGTTCACTGGAGGTAGTGTCTTCATGTTCCATATCCCCAGTGTAGGGCATTTTGGCTAAGGTCACACACATTGAGTCCATTCCCTAACAATGTGTCTTGGTCAGTTTAGTGGATCCCCTCACCCTCTGTATAGCACCATATTTCCATTAATACTTTTGGCCCGATGTGCCTCTCTTGTGTCTTCCCCATACCTGCTTTTGCTCCACCTTTACATTCTTCCTCCCCACTCCAACGTAGGTCACTGACTCCTACTGCCTCCTATGATTTTTTTGTTTCCCCTTCTAGGTAAGATTGACACATCCTCACATGGGCCTTCCTTCATGTTAAATTTCTTACAGTTTGTGTGGTGTATCATGGGTATTCTGTATTTTTGTCTAATATCCACTAATTAGTGAGTACATACCATGAATGTTCTTTTGGGCATGTGTTATATAACCCAAAATGATATTTTCTCTTTTCATCGATTTGTCTGCAAAATTCATGATGTCCTTTTTTTAAGAGCTGAAAAGTATTCTGTTGAGTAGATTAACCATATTTCTATATACATTCATATATTGAGGGACATCTGGGTTGTTTCCAGTTCCTAGCTATTGTGGATAAGGCTGCTATGTGCGTAGCATAACATGTATCCTTTTGATATGGGGGAGCATCTTTTGGATATTTGCTCAGGAACAGTATATCTGGGTCTTCAGGTAGAACTATTTCCAACTTTCTGAGGAACCATCAGACTCATTTCAAGAGTGGTTGTGTATGTGTGCAATCCCACCAGCAATGGAGAAGTGTTTACCGTAATCCATATTCTTGCCAGCAACTGCTGCCCCATGAGATTTTATTTTAGACATTTTAATTGGTGTAAGGAGGAATCTCAAAGTCATTGTGATTAGCATTTCCTGATATCTAAGGATATTGAACATTTCATTAACTATTTCTGGACCACTTCAGATTACACTCTTGGAAATTCTGTTTGGCTGTGTACCCCATTATTTAACTGGATCAGTCTGTTTTTTTGGAGTCTAACTTATTAAGTTCTTTATATATTTTAGATATAAGCCCTCTATCAGATATTAATGAAATTCTTTTCCAAGTCTTTAGGCTTCACTTTGTCTTATTGACAGTGTCCTTTGACTTGCAGAAGCATTTCAGTTTCAAGAGACCCCATTTATCAATTGTTGATCTTAGAGCCTGAGCCATGGTGTTCTATTCAGGAAATTTTCTCCACTGCCTATTCATTCAATACTATTTCCTCCTTTCTCTCCTGTTAGATTCAGTGTACCTGGATTTATGTTGAGGTCTTTGTTCCACTTGACATGAGCTTTGTGTTAGGTGATAAAAATGGATCAACTTGCATTCCTTTAAATACACACCAACAGTTAAATCAGCAACATTGTTGAAGATGCTGTCTTTTTTCACTGGATAGTTTTGACTATCTTGTCAAAAATCAAGTTTCTCTGGGTTTGTGACTGATTTCTGAGCATTGGAATCTATTTATTTGATGAACCTGTCTGCCTTTGTACCAATACAATGTGGTTTTTATCACTATTGCTTTTCTAATACAGCTTGTTATCAAGGATGGTGACTTGTTTTCCAAAAGTTCTATTTTACAGAACGATTTTGGCTATCCTGGGATTTCAGTTTTCCATATAAATTTGAGAATTGCTCTTTCAATGTCTATAAGCAACTGTGTCAGAATTTTGATGGAAATTGTCTTGAATCTATAGATTGCTTTTTGTAAGATGGACATTTTCACTGTTATTCCTACTAATCCATGAACATGGGGAATCATTTTATTTGCTGATGATATCTTCCTGGCTTTCTTTCTTCAGGGACATGAAATTCTTGTCATACAGGCTTTTCACTTGCTTGGTTAGAGCTTAACCAAGATATTTTATATTATTTTTGGCTATTGGAAGGGTGTTTTTTCCCTAATTGTTTTCTCACCACACTTATTATTTTTATAAAGGAGGGATACCTATTTCATTGGGTTAATTATGTATATAGCAAGTATATTGAAGTTGTTTTATCAGTTATAGGATTTCTCTGGTAGATTTTTTTGTGGGTCACCTATGTTGAATATCAAATCATATAAAAATAGTGATACCTTGATTTCTCCCTTTCCAGTTTGTATCCTGTTGATCTCCTTTTGTTGTCTTATTGCTCATGCTAGAAATTCAAGTACTATATTGAATAGATAGGGGAAGAGTGGGCAGCCTTACCTTGTCCCTGATTTTAGTGGGATTGATCCATGTTTCTGTCAATACTATTTGATGTTGGCTATTAGTTTGTTGTATATTGTTTTTATTATGTTTAGGTATATAACTTGAATTCCTAACCTCCAAGACTTTTAACATGAAGGAGTATTGCCTTTTGTCAAAGGATTTTTTAACATCTAATGATATCAATGTGTGATATTTTTTTGAGTTAGTGTATAACAAAGATTATGTTAAGGTGATGAAGCATAAGCCTACCTGATCATAGTGAATGACAGTTTTGATCTATTCTAGGATTTGGTTTTCAAGAATTTTATTGAATATTTTTGCAGTGCTGATCATTAACAAAATTGGTCTGAAATTCTTTTTCTTTTTCCATTGTTTGTGTGGTTTAGGTTTCAGGAAACTGTGGTCTCAAAGAAAGAATTAGGAAGTGTTACTTCTGTTGTTACTTTGTGGAATAGTTTCAGGGATATTTCTAGTAACTCAAATTTGAATGCCTGGGCATTTGTTGTTGTTGTTTTTGTTTGTTGGTTTGTTTTTTTTATTGGTGGTTGTAGGGATTTTAATGACTGCTTCTATTTCCTTAGGAGTTATGGGACTGTTTAGATAGTTGACCTGATTTTGACTTAACTTTGAGATGTGGTATATGTGTAGAAAATCATTAAATTCGTCTAGCTTTACTATTTTTGTTTTTGTTTTTGAATATAGGCTTTTGTAGTAAAACTTTATGAGTTTTGAGTTTCCTCAGTTTCTGTTACTCCTATTGGGTGCGATTGTTTCTTTCTCTTCTAGGAATTTCAGGTATGCTATGAAATTGCTAGTGTAGGATCTTGCCAGTTTCTTTAAGAGGAACTTAGTGCTATGAATTTTTCTCTTAACACTGCTTTCATTGTGTCCTATAAGTTTGGATATATTGTAGTGTCATATTCCTTGAATTCTAGAAAGACATTAATTTCTTTCTACCCTGACCAGGTTATTGTTGAGTGGATTGTAGTTCAGCTTCCATGAGTATGTGAGATTTCTATTGTTTCTTTTGTTGTTGAAGTCCAGCCTTAGTCCATGGTGATCTGATAGAATAAAAGCAGTTATTTCAATCTTCTTATCTGGTTGTATATTCAATTTTAGAGAAAGTTCTGTGAGTTGCTGAGAAGAAGGTATTTGTGGGGGGCATGGAATGTTCTGTAGATAGCAGTTAAATCCATTTGGTTCATAAGTTCTGTTAGTTTCATTGTGTCTTGGATTAGTTTCAGTTTTGATCACCTGTCCATTGATGAGTGTGGGGTGTTAAAATCTCCCACTCTTGTCGTGTGGGTTTCAATGTTTGTTTTGACCTTTAGTAAAGTTTCTTTTCCAAAAACTTTTTTACAGCCCTGTACTCAGAGGTTGTGTCATTGTTGATGAGGCATTTTTCTTGTATGCAGGAGAATGCTGGGTCTTGTTTACATGTCTAGTCTGTTAGACTTTGTCTTTTATTGGGGAACTGAGTCCATTGGCAGTCAGTGATATTAATGACTAATGATTGTTATTTCATGTTATTTTGTGTTTTTGTGGTGATACTATGTCTGTGTGATTCTCTTTTGGGGGGTTTATTGTGAGATGATCCATTTGTTGTCTTTTTAGGGATGTAGTTACCTTCCTTG
This sequence comes from Rattus rattus, assembly GCF_011064425.1. NCBI lineage: Eukaryota > Metazoa > Chordata > Mammalia > Rodentia > Muridae > Rattus > Rattus rattus. The sequence goes on from NC_046172.1 coordinate 111,272,062, forward strand.
TCTTGGACTTTTACTTCTAGTTAGTATGCTCTGTAGGGCTGGATGTGTAGAAAGATATTGTTTAAATTTTGTTTTGTCATGGAATATCTTTGTTTCTTCATCTATGGTGATTGAGATTGTTTCTGGTATAGTAGTCTGAGCTAGCATCTGTGTTCTCTTAGACATTGCAAGATATATGTCCAGGATCTTCTGACTTTTTTTTTCTGATTATAATGTATATTTACAACAGTTTATTTTGAACATCAAGGTAAGAAACATGAAAGCTTATGGCCATGTATTTCTTTGATCATCAGCCCTACGATCAGTCTCTTATGTTCATTATGTTACTGTTCCAACAGGTAGCAAGGAACATTCCAGTTCAAAATATAATCTTAGTTAAGGCAGTTTTCATTTTGAAACCAGGCCATATTTAATATTCCCTTCTAAACTGGTTTTGCTTTTTTGTATAAACACATCTAAACTATTACTAGAGCAAACATATGCTTCTGTTTAAGGTTTTGTTACTACTTAATAATTTCTTTATTAGGTAGCTATTATTTATGTCATTGAATACACTAACATATAGGACTTCTTCATAATGAATTTTAAGATTAATTAAAGTTAATATAAATATACATGGAAAATAACAACATAATCAACAATCCAATAACACATATATTTTTATAAGATAAAAATACCTAATATTTTTATGTTGTATTTCTTCAATTGGCCTTTAATCTGTATGTATATATAAATTCTTCAAAAAAAACCTGTACACATATTAGGATCTTCTGACTTTTAGAGTCTCTATTGACAAGTCAGGACTAATTGTGATAGGTCTGTTTCTATATATTACTTGGCCCTCTTTCCCTTGAAGTTTTAATACTCTGTTTTATTGTATTTAGTGTTTTTATTATCATGTGGCTGGAAGATTTTCTTTTCTTGTCCAAGCTATTTGGTGTTCTGTAGGGTACTTCTATGTATTTTGTTAATTTTTTCTATAGGTTAGGAAAGTTTTCTAGTATGATGTTATTGAAAATGGTTTCTGGCCCTTTGAAGTGGAAATCTTCATCCTCTTCAATTCCTGTTATACATAGGTTTGGTCTTTTCATTGTGTCCCAAATTTCCTGGATGTTTTACATAATTTGTCAACTAGGCATTTTCTTTGACTGAAGTACCAGTATATATATACTTTTTTTATATTTTAATGCCTGCAATTACCTCTCCCATCTTTTCTATTCTGTTGGTGATAATTGTGTTGTTAGTTCTTGTTCTCTTTCCAAAGTTTTCCACAACTAGGGTTGTCTCAATTGTAAATGCTTTTTTGTTTGTATTTCTATTTTGAGGTCTTGTACCTGATGGAGCCCAATTTCACTGGCTTTTGTTGATTATGTACTCATGTTTGCCTTTTACCATCCGTCTGTGGTTTTTTAACTGACCGTGTGTTTGGAGTTGAGCAGGTTTTCTAGGAGGCAGCCTGGGCTGCCTCTGAAAGAACATGCCTCTTGTGCTCCCTAACAGAGCAGGCCTCATGGAAGATAGGCACAGCTGTTGGGTGGGTGGGTGGGTGGGTGGTTGTCAGAATACCAATGTGGCATAAATGCAGGTCAAGGTGCAGACCTGGAAGGAGATGGGGCTCCAAATGTGTGAAACAGAGTCCAAGTCTCATGGACTCTGTGAGGTTCTAGCTAGCATGGGTAAGGGTTCTCCCCTGTGTCCCTGAATAGAGCATTCCTCCTGTGAGAGTGGAAGGGCTATAAGATGTGGGAGCAGGCATGCAGATCTACCACAGATGCGGGTAGAGGTATGGACCAGAAGGGCTTATTTTTCTTTGAATTCTATTGTTACACAATATATATATTTATGTGTCTATGAGCATACATGAATAACATACAAATACACTTCATCTAGATTTTCAAGTTTTATTGAGTATAGGCATTTGTAGTAGGATCTGATGTTTTTTTGAATTTCCTCAGATTCTGTTGTTATGTCTCTCTTTCATTTCTGATTTTGATAATTTGGATACAGTATAATCTGTGTCCTCTATTTAGTCTGGCTAAGGGTCCATCTTGTTGTTTTTCTCAAAGAACCAGCTCCTGGTTTTGTTGATATTTTGTGTAGTATTTTTTGTTTCTAGTGGGTTAATTTCAGCCCTGAGTTTGATTATTTCCTTTTATTCCTCTTGTGTGTATTTGCTTCTTTTTGTTCTAGAGCATTTAGGTGAGCTGTCAAGCTACTAAGGTATGTTCCCTACTGTTATATGATCTGATACAATGCATGGAATTAGTCAATCTTCCTGTATCTGTTGATGCATGTTTTGTGACCAGTTATATGGTCAATTTTGGAGAAGGTACCATGAAGTGGTGAGAAGAAGGTACATTTTGTTTAGGGAATGAAACGTTCTATAAATATATCTTAAATCCATTTGGTTCATAACTTCTGTTAGTTCCTCTATGTCTCTTTTTAGTTTCTGTTTCCATGATCTGTCCATTGATGAGAGTGGGGTGTTGAAATCTCCTACTATTATTGTGTGAGGGGCAATGTGTGCTTTGAGTTTACTAAGGTTTCTTGTATGAATGTAGGTGCCTTTGCATTTAGAGTGTAGCTTTTTAGGATTGAGAGTTCATATTGTTGGATTTTTGCTTTGATGAATATGAAGTGTCCTTTCTTATCTTTTTTGATAATTTTTGGTTGAAAGTTGATTTTATTTGATATTAGAATCACTACTCCAGCTTATTTCTCCAGACCATTTGCTTGGAAAGTTGTTTTCCAGCCTTTTACTCTGAGGTAGTGTCTGTTTTTGTCACTGAGAAGTGTTTCCTGTATGCAGAAAAATCCTGGGTCCTATTTACATATCCAGTCTCTTAGTCTAGGTCTTTTTATTGAAGAATTGATTGAGTTCATTGATGTTAAGATGTAGTACCCGAGGACCCTGCTATGCCTGTCCTGGGCATATACCCAAATGATGCTCTAACATAATACAAGGACACATGTTCTACTGTGTTCATAGCAGTCTTATATATAATAACCATTAGCTGGAAAGAACCCTGATGCCTTTCAACAGAGGAATGGATACAGAAAATGTGGTACATCTACCTAATGGAGTATACTCAGCTATCAAAAACAATGACTTCATGAAATTCTTAGGAAAAATGTATGGAATTAGAAAATATCTTGAGTGAGGTAACCTAATCAAAAAAAAGGGAAAAGAAAAAAGGTACATGTCATGCTCTCACTGATAAGTGAATATTAGCCCAAAAATATGGAATTACTAAGATACAATCCACAAACTACATGAAACTCAAGAAGGATGAAAAAAGTGCAGATGCTTCAGTCCTTCTTAAAAGGGGGAACGAAAATATTCATAGGAGGAGACATACAGACAAATTTTGGAACAGAGACTGAAGGAAAGGTCATTCAGAGCCTGACCCACCTGGGGATCCAGCCCATATTTATACAGCCACCAAACTCAGACAATATTGATGAAGCCAAGAAGTGCATGTTGACAGGAGCCAGATATAGCTGTCTCCTGAGAGGCTCAGCCAGAGTGTGACATATATAGAGGCAAATGTTAGTAGAAAACCATTGTACTGAGATGGGGTCCCCCTGGAGGAGTTAGAGAAAGGATTGAAGGAGTTGAAGGGCTTTCAACCTCATAAGAACAACAAAACCCAATAGAGCTCCCAGAGCCCTACCCAAAGTCTATACAGGTAAAGACCTATGGTTACAGCTGCATATGTAGCAGAGAATGGCCTTGCTGGGCACCAATGAGAGGAGAGGCCCTTGGTCCTGCCAAGGCTGGTATCCAACAGTGTAGGGGAATGTCAGGGTAGAGAGGCAAGAAAGGATAGTGGTCTTGTGGATGGGAAACTGGGAAAGGGAATAACATTTAAAATATAAATTAAAAAATATCCAAAAAATAAAAAAAGAAAATTAACAAATGCAAGTTATTCTGATTATTTTAACTAATATGAATTTATTAACTAAGTAAATATGTTTATTATATATTTAACAGATTTAAATATATCATGTAATATTACATATAATTTATATTTAATAAAGTTAATAAATATTTTGAATACTTTATAATTGTTAAAATTTTTCAAGTTGATGGATATGAATTCACTAAATATGATAAATATAAATTCATAAAATTAAACTTAATAAATGTGTCATTCAGCAACATGACAATAATTCAATCACTATTTGAATGTAGTGAACATATGAATTTTTCTTAGTGGAAAATATCATTCCCATAATAAACATATTTCTTATTTCAACCATGTGAAATAGACATCTTCTATTTCCCTAAAATAAATTTCTCTGTTTTATGATAAACTAAAAAAAAAGCTCTTAACAGCCCCTTGAATAGCAATACTGTAATATTGTCCCCTACCTCTATGCTTAACAACATTTAATGGGGTAACATACTTGAGCAAAGTTTCATAGTAGTTTATTATGATCTTCCTTATAGAGTCATGATTCCAAAGAGTTTTCTGGTTATAAAACCTCAAATACTAAGTGACTTGATTAATTTTATAGGTTTGCAATTACTAGAGCTGTACTGGGTACAAAAATTGACTCAAACTTCGTACCAGGACACAATTTCTGATAAATGTATGTTTTTATTATTCTTTATCACTGATTTTAGTCTCATTTTCAGAATAATTTCATTCTATAACATATATATGTATATGTATATATGTACTGTTTTTAAAATATTGGAGGAATAACCCCTTATCATGATGGCAAATCTCAGTAACCTATCTTTCTCTTTGCACACCTCCTGAGAATATTGATGGCATAGGGCAAATGTACAAGGAAACCTGGCTATATATTTTCCGAACCTTTCAGAGACTGTACTGCTTCCTTGTCAAGTTGTGAAGATATATTCTTCTTCAATTGTTAAATAACTGCACAAATGTAAGTTTTTCACTTGTTTGAAATAAGAAAAATATAAAAAATGACAATCTCCAAATGTAATTTTAAATTAATAAAGTTTCCTTCTTTCTCAATTTACCTTTCAACATTCTCAATGTCTTTTTCATTCTCTCCATATTTTATCCATTTTATAAAAATAGAAGTATATCCTACAATAGGTATGTAGAGAGAGAGAGTAATAATAATCTATATACTAAAAAATGAATTAATATAGTATTGATGCCAATCCACAAAGTATTCCAAAACAGCTAGAGAAAGCATCATGGTAAAATACATGACTGCTTAAAAATCACACGTGATCTTTTCTGAAAATATACATACAAATAATATTATACAGACTGGACCTGATGCGTTTAGGAATATATAAGCATATTTTTATATCTCTAAAACAACAGTTGATAACTCTACTAAAACATGATTTTAATCTAAAATTTATTCATGTTCCAGTTTTTTTTAAATAATGATTTTTGTGTAATTTAGATCAAAAGCTTATAGCGCCATCATGGTATTCTTTATGGTACCCAATTTGTGACTTATTTATAATATTTCTAGATGGGGTTGCTAGAAATATTACTCTGTGCACACCTTCTAGCTTTTCACCAAAAACAATCCATTTCTTATATGATTGCTAGTGTAATATACTTAAGGTGTAATGTGCAGAAGCATTCGTTTTCATCAATTAAACTTTCTCATGCCTCTCCATTGAATTTGTAATGTGATACAAACTTCAAGGAATGTCTGTCAGAACACAAAATGCTTTGTTCTATAGTCAATACGTTTTCTTACCTGTCTAAATATAAATGTATCATTCTCTACTAAAATCTGAGTTTATTATTTCCTTTCACTGTACTTTGGAATGAGATTTGGGTCCAATAACAATTAGTATATAGGCAGCAACTGAACCTGAGTGGATATATTTTCCTGAATTATAAGGTTGAACAGATACTTTATTACTTATAATTTATACTCAAATACATCCAAACACTATTTGAAATTTCATAAAATGTCACAACACATCTAGAATATGGTACAACGTAAAAATCAGTTATAAAAATAATTACTAGGAATGAACTGATAGTGATAAAATAATTTTATGGTATGCATCTTAGAATTATAAAACAATAGCAACATAAATAAATAAATAAATAAATGTTTACATTTCCCATGTAATTATAAAACATAGTAATAATTATAAAATAAATTCTCTGAACACTCACTATGGAATAGAAAACTGATTAATATGCATATCATGTAGGTATATATGCTGAGTTGTCTATGGGATAAGAAGGCTTCAAAAGGTGTCATAAAATGAAGAATAATATATTATAAAAATTAGAATAGCCTTTTGCATTAAGAGCAATGGGTTTGTTTGAAAAGAAAACACATCCCCAGTGAACTAGACTGTTGGGGGAGGGGCGGCAATGGGAGGGGGTGGGGAGGGAACACCTATATAAGGGAAGGGGGAGGGAGGGGATGTTTGCCGGAAACCGGAAAGGGAATAACCTCGAAATGTATAAAGAAATACTCAAATTAATAAAAAAAAAGGAAAAGAAAACACATTTGTATCAAGAACTTTTATTAATCTGATTCGAGTAGAAACTATGATGAATTAGAATAATTTTGATTTACGGAACTAAAAATCAATATTACCAATGACAAAAGAGAGCTGAATTAGTCTGACATAATACTGCTATATAAATTTACTTATACTTCTTTAGAAATGTAATGACACAATGAACATCTATATTTTTAAATAACTTCTGCTATCATTTGAGATATAGAACAAATTATCAATATAATTGATACGATTATCTACCAGTAGGCCCAGTTGTTCATTTCAGATCTACTAACTGAGATCATAAACTTATTTTCTATAATTTTTAATTTCTACGTAGTGAATGAATGCTAGCGCTATTGGAAACAAAAAAGTGGTTGGAAATTTAGCTCGTGGTAGAGCGGCTTGCCCTAACAAGCCAAGGCCCCAGGTTAGGTCCTCAGCTCAAAAAAAAATGGAAACAAAAAGTGCCAAAGATTTCAAGTATGTCGAAAGAACTCATAGGTCAGTATTTATTAAAAGACAGTGAAATACTTAGCAGTTATAGTATCTTTTTTAACATAAGATTGGTTAGCTAAAATTAATGATGCAGGTATATATGCAACAAATTAAGTTCACAGTACTCATTGTCTGAAGTTCCTTATTAAGTCTGTATCAGACAATAATTAAGTCAATACAGTGAATAACAACACACACACACACACATACACTCTTCGTATTTTGTGTGTGTGTATGTGTGTGTGTGTGTGTGTGTGTGTGTGTGTGTACTTGTCCTATTTTGTGCAAGAGATTCATCCAAGTTCGAAACTTTTTATATTGGAGGGAAAATTCTTAAAACATAATATTTACACACAAGTGAAACAACCGTTTTGTCTCAAAAGAAATGAAATACTGCATGAATGCCCTTTAAAATGGGAAATAAACAATTCAAAACAGCTTGAAAAAATTGCTGAATCTGACCAGATTCACTAGGGCCTTCCCTCCACAATGAGTATATAAATAGTAAATACTGCTGAGTCACTCACTCATGGACTAACCAAGCTACAAAATCCTCACTGAGGATCCAAGCTACCTGGATGCAGAGAACAGCTAAACCACTTAGAAGAAACAAGAAACAGTTGAGCTAGCGAAATGAAGGTCAAAGTTACTGAGCCACCTGAAAACATAACTTTCTACACTGTCTAGCTGCCTGAAAGCGGTGCAGTGGTCTCCAGATTCCAAGCTTTTGTGAGCTGTGGTAAGTTTGGTTGATTTAGCTGTCTTTCGAGCATTTCTATAAATAACCTCTCAACCACATTCCTGTAAGTAATCTCAGTAAAAACCATTTGTTCACCAAGTTTGACTTCTGATGATGTTCTTTTACTTTGGTGTATCATGAGCCATTCCTTGGGTTAGTGGACATAAGGGATTTGTTTCCGAGGAAAAGTCCTGTTACCACACCAAGCTATTTCAAATCGTACTAAGAACACAAAAAATAAAGTTATTAAAATTAAGATATGTGTTATGACTTGTGTGTCATTTGTAAAAGATTAATTTACAAAACAGTGGCATTGCGGGTGCTGTGAAATATACAATAGTACTCCTCTAATGTGAGTAGTATTTTCTTTCTCTTTCCCTCTAACCCTCCCGCTCTCTCCATTTCCCCTTTTCTTCATTCCTTCCTAACTTCTTTCTCCCTCTCTTTCATCGTCCCACTCTAGATGTATTTATATGTTCTCAACAGAAATCATAATAAAAGAAATAGTAAACATCATTCCTGAGTTTCCCCAAGACTGAAAGCATAAAACACAGAGATTTTTATAGGTGATAATGGATATGCTGTCAGGCATCTTAAACAAACAGAAAGTTGAATAACACATTAAGTTTAGTGATTGCACAGAATGTAGTGTTTCTTTCTAAGCATAATTTGACATATCCCATTTAAGTCAGAATAATAAAAACATTGTCCAGAGAAACAAAATTCTTGAGGAACTAATACTTCTTCCATTCAAGGCTGAGGCAAGAATACTATATACTATATTTGTATGTACATCTGTGCATATGGTCTGTGCCAACTGCTTCCATATATCACTATGTAATATACACCTATTACGCTATTTGATAAGGAATGACTATTTTATTACTAATTGTAGGTGTTCTTGTCTATTTTACTTATAAATATTCAATAATTCATTTATTCACTTGTTCATTGAAAAATGTAATAGATACTTATTCACTGAGAGTAATTGTGTTAAGGATGCAACTTGCTCTTAAGATGTCTAGTTTCTAGATTTGAAAATAATAAAATATATTTGAAATGGACATGCAACACAATTCCATATAAAATTGAAAACGAGATATGATATAAAAGTAATAATGCAGGAAATAAGCAGGAAGATAGAGACAATACAAATAATATACAAAATCTAATATAAACCATTTCCAAAGTGTCTTAAAGTAGGATACAATTTTTAAGGATGGAAAAGCACGAATGGAAAAGACATTAGTGTCTAATGGCAGAGTGCCCCGACCTTCTAGGTACATAGTTCAGAAAATCAGGACCTTTTGGAGTAACTATCTTTCTCCTTATGCATTAGATTAAACTCATAATTAAGCACTATTCATTAGCTTTTAAATATCTTTTGTACCCATAATTTTCTCTAAATATATTATCATCAATTTAGTATAGGAAATCTCTCTTGCATAGTTCTACTGACAAACTAACATTGCCCCGTTTTTCAAAGTATGTATTTCTCTAATCTGTTTTTCACATTCACATTTCATCCCATGAAATTGCATCATTCTCACATAGATACCATGAGTAGTGCATTTCCTAAGGTTAAAACACACCTCTGGATGAGACAATATTTACTTTTGCCCATATCAGTATCCACTGTCACTCACCTGATATAACTATTCAACACTACCTTCAATTGTCATATAATATTGATTTTGGCTGCTGCTTTCCTTTATGTTGTTATTTCTGCATACAGCAAACTCCCTGACATTTTTAATGAACTGTAAATGAATAAAGCCTTAGTGTGTATCATACAGTTTGTGGGGTAGCCCATATAATTTGTACATATCCTAGTTTGAGTTTTATGATAATTGTCTTTAACTATATATACCATCATCAAATTGTCCATTTATAAGTAAAATTTAATCACCCTAAGTATATTTGTCAATTCTAACATTTTGCTACCATTTTATTTTATTTTTTAATTTTTATTCTTTATAATCCTTTTTTACAATCCAGATTTCATCCCCCTCCTGACCTTTTCCCCACTGACTGCCCCCTATCCCATACCTCTCTTCTCCTACCCCCTCCACCCCCAACCCTGTGTCCAAGAGGATGTTGGCAATCCCACCCTCTCACCACCTTACCAAACCTTTGCACTCCATGGGTCCTCTAGTCTCTTGAGGGTTATTGCATCTTTTTGCCAGTCCAGACCTGGCAGTCCTCTGTTGTATTTGTGTTGGGGACCTCATATCAATTGGTGTATGCTGCCTAGTTGGTGGTTCAGTGTCTGAGAGATCTTGGAGGTCCTACGTTAGTTAACACTTTTGTTCCTCCCATGGGGCCCCCTCCTCCTCAGCTTATTCCAGCTTCTTCCCAATTCAACCACAGGGGACACCGGCTTCCATTTCCTGGTTGGGTGCTACTATCTGCATCTGACTGTTTCATTTTTTTGTTTTTATTAAGAAATTTCCTCCTCCATTCCTCCTATATCTTCCACATCTCCTTACATGTCAACTCTCTCTCTTTAGACAACAGACCAATACAGAAAAAAAGACAAGGAAAAATGAGAATTAAAGAATAAAATAAAGAAAAAACAAGAAACAGGTAGACTTGATGTATAAATGGAATTAATTAAAAAACTAATAAATTTATTATCAAATTAAAATTTAATCATATTAATCATGGCGTCCAAATAATACTGCCTCCTATAAACTCAACAAGAATCTTATATCAGACAATTCTAATTCTAGTACAAGGACCTTTAAAGCAGGAATTCCATTAGGTAATAAAAGAGAGAATTTTCATATTTTCTGCCAGGGATGGAAATACCTGCCTTCCACCCGTTGAAAGTTACAAAAATCTCGAAGTCAAAAAGGTTTAACCATAAAGAATCAAGTACAGTGCTTCCTGGGCTTGTGCCTATTTTTGCAATTACTAAACAAAGAGAGACTAGTGTGAATTTCAAAGGAGAACAAAATAAAAAGCTTCAGAGCAGCAAAACATCCCATTCTCTGAAAGTTAAATGTAAAAAGCAGCCTCCAAGATAGTAGCAAGATATTTGTGAAACTAATAGTACTGCTAATTGCTGAAAATAAATATTAAATTTATTATTATTTTATTTTATTTATTAATTTATTTTCCCAGGGCAATAATAAATATGTTAAAATACAAATCCAAAATACTGTCAACATTAAGAATCAACCGAACAATCAATCAATCAATTAACCAACAAACCACAACCCAGGTGGAAAGCTAATGAGCAAAAAAGTTAATGGTAAAACATGAAAGCATCAGATTTTTACAAAAGAAATTCCATAAAAACACATTGCAAAATAAAGCAAAACAAAAAACGGGAAGATTTGTATATATGTTTGTACCACTACTGTTGTGGGAATACCACGAAAAAGATTATCATGGAAACTTACCACCAGCTTAGTCTGAGATTCAGGAGACACCCTGGAATAAGGGAAAAACAAATAGATGGATAGATCAGAATATTTGATGTTATCCTCAGACTTCTATGCCTGTGCGTGGGTGGATAAATCTGCACTCACATATGAATATACACCACACACACACACACACACACACACAGACACACACACACACACACACACACACACAATCAAACCTATATGGAATTTCAATCTAGTAATATAAAAATTACCTTTGTCTTCCAAAGAAAGTCAACCATCATCATGTCTAAGAAATATTCTAGTTTGAAATACTTAATAACCTTCTAAATGTGACCATAAAAATTACTTCTTAGTAATTACAAATAGTTTAAATGTTGAAAACAGAGTTTAACTAAATAAATTGAATTTAGGAATTAAAATTAAGAAAAAAAATTAATAAACGTGAAGGAAATAATGGCCATGATATTAGTTTTAAACTAAAATATATGTGATGATGGCAAAATATAAAGAACAACAGTTATTTATTTAAATAGAAATGAAATTGTAGGGGAGCAAAAAGCCAGCACTTTGAGCACTTTGGTGATAATTAGAAAAATTATACATAGGATTATACATAGGATTGTACATAGGATCACCAGATATCAAGAATAGAAAATATAAAACTTGATTAAAATAATAGTCAGACACATGATACTTGACATCTCTTCAATCTGAATAGGACAAAAATATGTATAAAAGCCAGACATAAATAGTATATCAAACAAAATCTGAAATCAGAAAAGTAAACAGAAAATATTGAAATAGGTCAGAAACATGCATATTTAATAGGGGAATTTAAATAAAGGAAAATAATTCCTCTGTAACAAAAAGATAAACAGAAATGACAAAGATATTTTTAAAAGTGTTCTAAAATATGTGATATCAACTACATTTAGCAAAACTATGTTTCATAAATGAAGGGGAAATATATCCTCTTGACAAAAGAAAAATAATTCCATGAAATTTACGAAAATTTTTCCTGCTAACATGTAATTATCTGGTCTTTTCGTGTTTAAATTTTCAACTTTCATTGTTCCACTAATGTATTTTATTCAAAGAAAGACTTTGTCCTAAAAGAATATTGCAGCCTGGAGCTCAGTCTGACTGCATAACCCTCAAATATCTCAAAATAATATCTAATCACTAAATTACACTTTCTGCATATTGTATTCATTTGCTGGAACAATTAGTCTCTATAACTCTATAACACTTTCAGTTTGTTTTTGTTTCATGCTGCCAGTATGCCTATAATGGGGCCTCTGTGTGCTTAATTTTCAAAGTCAGATTATGTATTTTGAGTGAGAAACATGTAACTTCCTATGCACAATGTTGTTTAGGAAGCAAAGACAGAAGCAAGAGAAAACATCAGCAAAGCAATTGTTCTGCCATGTCCGATTGACAAAAAGATTCTAGGACGTGACTGGTAAATATGCAAAACGCTGTCCAAAAACTACAGGGATATGTGACTGGAAAATGCAGAAAAATGCTCAGTCAGATAATAGACACATGTGAAAATCACCTTGTATAATACATACATATTACATATAAATATTTTTACAATTGAAACTTTTAAAAAGTGTACTCTTGTGTAGATATTTAATATACAAGCAAAACATATGTAATGGCAAAGAATATATATGATCTTAGCCATTCTACGTGGCAAGGAGGTAAGTATTCTCAGGTTGTTTTTGATTTGCATTTCGATGACTAAGTGATGTGTTGAACATTTTTAGTGCTTTCAGCCATTCCTTTATTCTCAAGGCTGAGAAATTCCCTCGTTTAGCCTTGTACCCCATTTTTATAGGGTCATTTGACTGGAGCAAAAAATTTGCCTTTTACATTTTGGATGTTATCCTCTATCAGGATATAGGGGTAAAGATCTTTCCAATCTGTAAAGGACATTTGTCCCATTGACAGCGCCCCCTTTACCTTAAGGTGAAGCTTTTCAATTTTTTTGAGGTTCCATTTGTCAGATTCTTGATCTGGAGCATTAGCCACGGGTTCTCTTCTGCAACTTTCCTGTGCCAATGTGTTTGAGGTTCCTTCCCACTTAATCTTTCTATTAGAGTCAGCATCTCTGATTTTATGTGGAGGTCCTTAATACACTTGGACTTGAACTTTGTACGAGGAAATAAGAATGGTTCAATTTGCATTCTTTACATGGTGACCTACAGTTGATCAAGCACCACCGATTGAAAATGCTGCCTTTTTTCCACTGGATGGTTTTGGCTTCTTTGTTAAAGATCAAGTGACCATGGGTGTGTGGGTTCACTTCTGAGTCTTCAATACTATTGCACTGATCTACTTGACTGTCTCTGTACCAATGCCATGTGCTTTTTTATCACAATTTTTCTCTAGTATAGCTTGAGGTCAAGGATAGTGATTTCCCTGGAAATTCTTTTATTGTTGAGACAGTTGTTGCTATGCTGGGTTTTCTGGTAATCCAGATAAATTTAAGAATTGCCTTTTCTATCTTGGTGAAGAATTGAGTTGGAATTTTACTGGAGATTGCATTGAATCTGTAGATTGTTTTTGGTAAGATAGCCATTTTTAGTATGTACATCCTTCCAATACATGAGAAGGGTCTTCCCACCTTCTGAGGTCTTCTTTGATTTCTTTCTTCACAGTTTCCTTGAAGAACTTATCATATAGATGTTTTCCATTCTTTGTTAGAGTCACACCAAGATATTTTATATTATTAGTGACCTTTGTAAATGGTGTTGTTTCCCTAATTTCTTTCTAAGTGTATTTGTCCTCCGAGTATAGGAAAGGTACTGATTTGTTTGAGCTAATTTTATATCCAGCCACTTTGACAAAGTTGTTTATCAGTTGTAGGAGTTAAATTCAGGTGCTAGCAGATGCTAGCTAGGATGAGAAAAAAGAGGAACATTTCTCCATTTCTGATGGGATTGCAAGCTGGTGCAAACACTCTCAAAATCAGTCTATGGTTCCTCAGAGAAGAGGAAATAGCTCTGCCTGATGACCCAGGTATACCACTCCTGAGCATATATCCAAAATATGGTACAATACAGAACAAGGACACATGCTCCACTATGTTCATAGCAGCCTTATTCATAATAGCTGGAAGCTGGAAACAACCCCGATGTCCCTCAACAGAAGAATGGAAAATGTGGTACTTATATACAAGGAAGTACTATGAAGGGATTAAAAACAATGACTTCATGAAATTTGCAGGCAAATTGATGGAACTAGAAAACGTCATCCTGAGTGAGGTAACAGAGTTACACACACACACACACACACACACACACACACACACACACACACACACATGGTATATACTCACTCATAAGTGGATATTTTCCAAAAAAGCTCAGAATAACCATGATTCAACACAAAGACCATATGAAACCCAGGAAGAATGAAGACCACATTAAAGTGTGGATGTTACAGTCCTACTCAGAAGGGAGAAGAAAATAATTTTGGGAGGTAGAGGGAGATAAGGATCTGGAATGGAAAGAGGAAGGGGGGGATTGGAAGAGATGCAGGAGAAGTACAGAGAGAAAGGTAAAAAGAATTTGAAAGGAGGTGTGTAGCCTGGGAGAGTGGGACATCTGCCATGTACCACTAGAAAGTCCCAGATGCTGAGGGACCCAAGATGTACTGGGACCCAAACACAGAGAACATTAGCTGAAATACACAACAAAGGCAAGATAGAACCTGTAGAGACCATATCCAGTGGATAGCTATGGCCCACGGTTAGGAGTGGGGTTACTCACCAACCTTAAAAATAATAATCCAGAATTTCTCCTGTCAAAAGGAAATGCAAGGTACAAAATGTGGAGCAGGGAATGAAGGAAAGGACATCCAGAGACTGCCCCACCTAGGGATCCATCCCATCTGCAGACACCAAGCACAGACCCTATTGCTGATGTCAAGAAGGTCTTGCTGACAAGAGTCTGGTGTAGCTGTTTCCTGAAAGGTTCTGCCCTGATCTGACCAGTATAGATGTGGATACACACAGCCAAACTTTGAACCGAGCATAGGGATCCCAATGTAGGAGTTGGCAAGGACTGAAAGAGATGAAGGAGTGTGCAACCCCATAGGAAGAACAACAATGTCAATCAACCAGAATCCCCAGAGCTTCCAGGGACTAAGCCACCATCACATGGGCAGACCCACTGCCCCAGACTGATATGTAGCAGAGGAATGCCTTATCTGGCATCAATGGAAGGGAGCCCCTTGGTCCTGTGGAGGCTTGATGACCCAGAGTAGAGGAATGCTAGGGCACTGAGGCAGGCATAGCCTCAGGGGGTGGGGTAGCATTCTCATAGAGGCAGGGGGCATAGAAGAGGATAGGGCTTTGCAGAGGGGGAAACTGGTTAGGGGGATACAATTTGAAAAGTAAATAAAAATAACCAATAAAATATGAAAAATACATTTCTGGAAATCAAAAACAAACAAAATTAGAATATAAATGAAATCTTAGTTTAATTCCTCATACTTAAATATTATAGAAGCCTATTTACTAGAGTTTGAATAATTATGAATATTGTATAAATATAGATGAGAAACTGAAAATAAATTGACATAACTGCATTGATTTTTTAAAACTTTTCTTTATACTAATTTCTCTTTTCAATAGAAGTGTCATTGTTTTTTTTATGTAATTTTTGTTGTTTTTCAGTTTCACCGTATCAATGGACCTTGAAATTAACAACTAGGTCTCTATCTGAGGATTTGACTCCATATACCATGCTGTGCATGAAATTAGCAAGGTTATTATTTATTCTCTTGTTAATAAATTAAAGAATCTCAGATAATTACTCCCAATTTAACAGTTTCTCTCCTATTTACCAAGTTGAGAATAAAGTGTGATTCAGTATGCTCGTCAATTTCAAAACATTTATCTTTAAGTCTCATTTAGAAGTTTTCAGAATATGTTTTCCTTTCTCCTGTCAATCACTGTTTCATTCCCCAAATTTTTACATTTTTTTCAGTAGTTTTTACCATTTCATTTGTTTATATTTTGCTCTTTTTTAATGTTTTCCTTCACTTTTTCTTTCTTTTGTTATAGAATTTTCACATAATCACCGTTCTTTAATTTCTTGGTGTTCCTCTTACTATTTTACCATAATATCTTAATATGTTCTTAGTCATTCATGACTGTAACAACTATTTATGTGTATACAGATAAAAATGCCTCACAGTTCTGAAAGTTACAGTTCATGAGCCACTTGAATAATGGTTAGAAAGTGTGTATGTGGTGAGAAGTGGAGGAAACAGACAGACACAGACATAGACACAGAAAAATACAAAGACAGTGAATATGACCATGAGTGTGCCACGGAACATTGTGTAAGTCAGAAGAAAAACTTGAGAATCATTTCTTACATTCCAACTTATTTAAGAGTCTTGTTGAAGGATATTTCATCACATGCTGACCCCAAAGATTGTGTTATACACTGGGAATCTCTATTTCTAGTTGTGGTATGTCTCATCCCTTAACATGCATCTTTACTTCCTCTGGCTGGAATATAGACACACCCTTAGCACACATCTTTAATTCCAAACAATAAAGGTAAAGATCCTTTGTAGAAGGAAGAACCCATGTTTGAAAGTAATGAGGTCTAATTGAGACAAACTGGCAAAATCGGGAAAGACTGGACAAAATGGGATATGCCCAATTCTCAAGAGAAGAGAGAGGAAAGGGAGACTACTTAAGACAGAACATAGCATGATAAAAGAGAGAAGAAGGAAGTTCTGCTGGAAGAATTTTACAGAAGACATGTTAAAGGGAAAACAATTTAAACACAGGTGAAGGCAGAACCGCCAGAGAACGAGAAGGAGCAGGAAAATTAGAACAGATAACCAGAGTTAGTTTAAGGCCAATCAGAGCAGAACATCAGAGGCAAGGGAGAAGCCATATTGAATCAGTGAACTTCAAAACGAGTTTGGGCCAGAAGTTGACCAGCCAGCCACAGTTCAGGAGATCAAGAAAAGATTGGCTTATTCAATAGTAAGCGCAGAAGCTGAAAACATGCTAAACCTTACAGGGTCAGGAAATTGAATGGAGGTATATAGCACTGGGGTATGGGAAACTGGGGGTAGGCACTAGAGAGTCCCAGATGCAAGGAAAGCAAAAGTCTCCCAGGACACAACAGGGATGACATTAGCTGAAATACCCAACAAAGGGGAGATAAAACCTGTAGAGAGACCATATCCAGAGGATAGGCATAGATCCTGTTTGAGGGATGAGGCCACTAATCCATCTCAAAAATATTAACCCAAAATTGCTCTTATCTAAAAGAAATGCAATGACAAATAGCGGGACAAAGGTTGAAGGGAAAGCCATACAGATACCTTTCCAACTAGTGATCCATGCTATCTGCAAACACCAAGCCCAGACACTATTGCTGATGCTAAGAAAGGCCTGCTGACAGGAGCCTAGTATAGCTGTCCCCTGAGAGGTTCTGTCAGAGCCTGACCAATACAGATGCAGATGCTTGCAGTCAACCATCAGACTGAGCACAGGGTCCCCAATGGAGGAGTTAGGGGAAGGACTGAATGAGCTGAAGGGATTTGCAACTCTATAAGATGAACAACAATATCAACCAACCAGAGCACCCAGAACTCCCAGGAACTAAACCACCAATCAAAGAATACACATGGAGGGACCCATGACTCTAGCTACATATGTAGCAGATGGCATCAATGGGAGGGGGGGGGCCTTGGTCCTGTGGAGCCTGGATGTCCCAGCGTGGGGAAAATGCTAGGACTCTGAGGTGGGAGTGGGTGTGTGGAGTTAGTGGGGGATCACTTTCATAGAAGCAAGTGGGAGGGGTAAAGGGATCAGGAGGTTGTGGAGGGGAAGAAGGGAAGGCAGATATCATTTGAACTATTAAAAAGATTAGATTGCACTGAGGCTAGAAGCTCCCAGAACTAGCCCTGTGTTAGCGGACTAAGTCCATAAGGCTCTAAAATGACAATTACATTAGGGGAATGCAATTTAGTTGTTGAGATCACAAGGATAGTTGGCCAGCAACTTTCCAGAGTAGCTAGCTCCTGTCCCTGCCTCTCATTTTCCTGTGTGGGTGCTAAGAAATTATTTGTATTTTAGATCCTATGTCTATGGTTTACATATGATATAGGCAGTTGAACACACATTATTAGATTTATGCAGTAAGAATTTAACTCACTGAACCATCTCAGGAAAAAATTGGCTTACATTTCTTAAAGAAAATATAAATAAAATATTTTATAATAATTCAAATATTTTAATGTAGCTGTGCTTTTATGCTAAAGTACATCTTGCCTAACTATTTTGGCAGTTGCACCATCTTTGTTGAGGTCTGTGTTTAAGTCACATATCATTTTCTTCATGCCTTTATTTAAAGTGTTTAACTTTTCTTTTAAGATATGTTTTCTAATTCTAAGTTTATTCTTTGGTATTTTTATTTATGCATAGTACCTCCAACATTTTCCCAACACACCACACCCATCTCTACCTCTAAGTTCATACTTCATATTTTTCCTGGATTTTTTTTATGTAATACATTAAGTCTAATTAGTGCTACCTTTACACATACTGGTCAAGTGTTCTTGTCTATCTATGATGCATGGTCAAAATGCCAGGTACCAATTACACAAAAATATTTCTCCTTATTGTCATAAGAGTAGTGGCTGCTGTGATGTCTGTCCCTCCATGCTGGAATGTTAACTAGTTTAATCTCCTATAAGATTTTTGCAGGTAAGCATAGCTTCTCTGAGTTCAGGACCCCCTGGCTGTGCATAGATGACACTAATTAACCTGATTCTACATGTCCTCTGGCTCTTAAATCCTTCTGCTCACTTTTCTGTGATGTTCTCTGATACTTGGGTTAGAGTAGGGGGATGTGTGATAAAGATGTTCCATAAGAGTGTGACCATTTCATAGTGACTTACTGTCTGACTTTGACTCTGACCAATTATGATTCATTTGTGAACCACTATCTACTGTAAAGGGAAAATTCTCTGTGCTATTTGCTCATTTGTTTTCATTGTTTTTATTTCAATGGAATCTAGGTATCTTAATCTTCTTTTTCATTCCTCTTACTGTTTTAAATCTAATTCAATTACTTTAAACCTCTCACTTTGTTAAATCTTGTATTTTTTCTATTTTATATCTTGTTACCTCCTTTATAATTCAATTATATACCTGTGATCCACACTCATTTGTTAGCAAAATACGAATTTTCCAATAATTTCCGCACTTAGTAAATAGTGTAAACATAATTTCTGATTTTTCAAACTCTGATTCTAGCTAGTATTTTAAAAACTTTCCCCAAACCGATTACAGTCCATTTATCTCTTTCAACACATACGGCATTCATTTTATATGTACTAATTGTAAATACTTCAAATTTACTACTGGATATTTCTTAAAAATTGTGTTAGTAACTTTTGTTTTTGTACACTCATATTTTTTTTTCTTACATTCCTTTTGTATGTATAAAATTTCCTGGTAACATATTATTTTTTGTGCAGAGTATCCTTTAATTATTCATCAATTGTCAAACTTAGTCTTCAATTATCAGATGAGTTCTTTCTATACCATTGAATTGCATCATATTTTTTTACTGGTATGGAGATCTAGACAGGTAATTTTAAAGTGTATGGGGAAGAAAGTATATTATACATATAAAACAGAATCTCATTGAATCCTAGATTTATTGAGTAAATTGCAAAAAAAACAAAAACAAAAAACAAAAAACAAAAACCAAAAAACAAAAAAAACAGTACTTTCAAAAATCAACTGGTCCATTTACAAACATGGTATGACTACGCATTAACATAACATTTTATACAGCAAAGTGGTATAATTTGTCACATTCTACAGTCTTTTTTACTAGAAAATAATTCTAATATTACAAAGTAAGAGTATTCTTGTGGCCCTCCTCTAATGTGTGATCATATTTGACTCTCATATGTCCTGCTTTCAGTGGTACTTCATGATCATTAATATCACTAGCCTGAGGGGAGCAGTATTTGGGATGTGAATGAATTAATTAATTTAGAAAAAAAAAGCCCTGTCCTGCTGATCTCTTTTTTTCACTCCATTATACCATAATACTGTTTATTGTCACATGTATTCATTTCCTCTATATTTTTCTTTCTGAACTTCCTCTTTCTATACACAGTTGTTCTAGACACAGAATCCATAGAGCACCATACCATACACACACAAATACATGCACATATGTGTATACTGAGGAAATTACCCAAATATTCAAATATCTGTGCATATAACAATTTCACATATGAGAGAAAACTTGTAAGATTTCTCTTTTGCAGTCTGATATATGATACTTAGCATAATGGTTTCAAGTTCTAATAATTTTCTACAAATGTCAGTTTTCCATGTATTTTTCGTTTTCTGAAATTTAGCCCATTATACTATTTAGATGTTATTGAAAAAATCAATAAACATGGATTCAAATATGTTTGAGGTATGCTAACATTCTTGCAAATACATATCTCAGGATAGTGCTCCTGGGTCTTTGGTCTGATAGTTCTAACTTTAGTTTTTTTCTAATAGATATTGTTTTTCAGATTTTCAAAGTGTCTCTCTTTGTTTTCTCTCCACACTTTATGTGGTGTGATAAAACCTCAAAACACATTTAATTAGTATATCTTTGTTGTTCTGGGAATCCTAAAATTAGGAGCATGTCTATTTCTGACACTTTTGCTTAATTTTGGGACCATTTTCCTCCTACTGGGTTGCCTTGACCAAATTTGATTTGATGGTATGTAACTGTCTTATTAGAGGTTGTTATGTAGTGTTTGGTTGATGTCATTGGGACACCTGGTCTTATGTGAGGAGAGTCAGAGGGAAGGTGGATATAGAGGAGAGTGGAGGTTGGGAGAAGAGACTCTGGATAGGGAGAGGAAGCTTAGGCTGGATGTGAGAGATGAGTGAAAAAAACCCTCCCTTCAAATAATAAAATAGAAAGAAAATATGCATAGTGGACTGGAACATGCCAGTAATAAAAGCAACACAAATGCTTTATTGTGAGAAAATAAATCTGTTTCAGTATTTCTGGAATCAAATTGTCTTCAGTGTAGGAAGACTATTTAGTGGCATTTTAAGTTTATAAGTTAAAAGAAGTTGTTTCTTTTATTGTGGAGTGGCATTATGCAATATATGGCAGAAACTGCCGAATCTATGTAATAAACAGAAAAAGAAATGGTAATTTGACTTATATTTTTCATAGAACTTTCCAAATTCAAGAACTAACTTATTTCATATGAGAGAAGGAAAAGGAATAAAAGAGGAATGATGCAGCAATAAGTAATGATATAAATATTTAATGAAAAATGAATAGTCTTGCTCCAATGAGATGACATTAGTAGTTAAGCTATTTTTTTAAGAAACTATGTAAAATCTATGCATTAAACAAAACTAAATTTGTTAGCAAAATCTTCTGTATGAATGAATATGTATGTGTATAAAGGCTTTAATCAACTAGCAGTTAATGTTCATGCATTTAAGGTTCATTTTACTGCATTAGCAAGGACTTTGGGCTGCACAAGTGATTCTACCCTCAATCTTTAAATAAGTCAAAGAAATATTCTTCTTTGTGTATATCAATAAGAAAACATACTTTTATTATTTCCCTCCAAAAACAACATATATGAACTGGGGTTTTTATTTGTACATATTGATAATCACTTTATGTTCTCTGCTATTTGCCACATATGACTTACCCCTAATGTCTCCGGAAGCAGATTAGAGATTCACATACATTCTTAAAATATAAAAGTTTCCTACATCAAATTATCTCTCTTGGCTGTTTGTGACTTCTCCAAGAGTTCTAATACAAGACAAAGGAACGATTGCCTAGAAATTTCTATTTCAAGACATTTATAGAATTTAAAGCCTAAAAGGACATTCTGGGATATTTTATGTTCTGTATCATTATTATTTTATTATAATTATTATTCCTTCAGTTTTATGGACACACTCTAATTCTCTTATCCTTATAACAAATGAATTCAAATAATTAAGTTTCACATATTTCATTACTAATATTCTAGACATTTTAGAGTGGTGGGAGCCTGCCTATTCATGTCTTATACAGAGCAGGTACCTCATACATTAGTAAATTAATGTATTATTATCATTATCTACTAAAATAATTTTTAGTATGTTTCAATCATTGTGGTAAGTTTGACTAGCCAAAAGTTGGTGAAGTCCAATTCTAAGTAAAATGATTCACATATATGCTAGAGTATATAAATATATAGGATTCACTTGATTATTCATTTTTAAAACCTGTTCACACACCCATGACAAACAAAATCATTTTATATATTTGGAATGTCTCAAAATATACTAAAACCTACTTTACTAAGGGAAATAAATTGGAAAACATTTACATAGAAGTATATTGAGGTTTTAAGAAAGCTCTGTACTTACTTTAAAGATTGTATTTTGAGGTATGATATGTGTGTGTGTATGACTGAATCTGGGATTGTGTACTGACTATATCCTTGGG
Organism: Rattus rattus; assembly: GCF_011064425.1. Lineage (NCBI taxonomy): Eukaryota > Metazoa > Chordata > Mammalia > Rodentia > Muridae > Rattus > Rattus rattus. Next base: position 111,294,709 of record NC_046172.1, read on the forward strand.
ACATAATTCTTGAAGAAAGGTGGATGGATTGTATGGTACTTCTATTTCCCATGTTTTGAATAACTTCCATACTGTTTTCAGTACTGTGGCTATAGAAATTATAAAGAGATGACTGATACTCTAGCATTCAGGGAGTTGGAGTAAGCCACTGTATGTAATCACTTATAACCACTGAGCACTGTTTCCAGTCCTGGAAGCTGTTTGAAGAAAATAGAGTTTGTGTAGTCTTCTAAAGGTTTTATGAATAGTCTATGTGACATACTCAGGATAAATAGTCTTTACATTATGCTGTCCAGTGTACTCTACTTTTGGAAAATGAGGTCATAAAACTGATCATTTAATCTCATAAAATTCCAAAATTGTAAAGGTTCATGATTGCATGTATATCTGACCTATGCTTCTTCAAGAAAGTTCTTTAAGCAATCTCATACTGAACAAGTTCTGTGCCTTATTTTGCTTGGAGAACTTAAACAGAATTAATAAATGCAATTGGAAATGTAATATTGTATAATACAAGGGAATCATCTGAGGCAGTCTTGAGGTAGTCCTTCTTTATCTGGGATGATTAAACAGTTTGAGTGAGGAAAGAACTCTTCAGATTGGAAATACTTTATTTCCCTTTATTCTGGAAGGAGGAGGTCCAACATTTTTCCAATGGATACCCAAAGTATATTACCTGATGCATTTTATGGTCAGATGTAAAAAAAAAGTTTATTTGCAATCTCTGAGACAAGGTCAAAGTGCATCCTATATAGCTTTCATCTGTTGGCAATTATCTGTAAATAATATAATACCTAATATAAAATATCTATAAATAATATTTATGCCGTGAAATTTGTACAATGTTGAACTCTTTCTCACAGAACTCATACAAATTGGCATCTAATGCAAAAGGAAATGAATAGTGACTACCAGGATTAATAAATAAATATAAAAAGTGACTATATATTTATAATTAAATAAACTCACTAATTTTATTTCAATGAGTTCATACTTGAGATATGTAATAAAAATGTAGAGTATTTTATCCTTTCTTATTTTTATTATTTTGAGAATTTTACACAATTTCTGCATTTACAACACTTCCCTTCCATACTACCCCTCATTTCAAATCCTGTGTCCCCATCCTCTCTCAAATTTGTGATCTCCTCTTCATCATTATTGTGACATATTAATATGAGTTCCTTTAGTGGGCATATGTATTATGAGTAGCCATTTTGGATGGGATAATCTCCCTGGGGATTATTCCCTAGACTGCTTCTCTCTCTCTCTGTCTCTGTCTCTGTCTCTGTCTCTGTCTCTCTCTGTCTCTCTCTGTCTCTGTCTCTCTCTCTGTCTCTGTCTCTCTCTGTCTCTCTCTCTCCCATTTCTGTTGACTTATCAGTTGGTGTTGTCAATGCGCAGTCTTTTTTGGTGTTTTGGTGATGATGTTAAAATTTATGGGTACAACTTCTTGTCATGTAGAAGACCCTACCTGGTAGTTGATGTGGTCCTCTGGCTCTTTTTAATTTCTCCCCACCCTTACATTATGTTCTCTGAGCCTTATGTGTAGGGCATTGTGTAGTTGTCGGAGGTTGTATTGCAAATGTATCAGTTGGTGATATTTATCCTATGGTTGGTTGGTCTCTATGTTCTGAACAGTGATAGATTTTTCTAATGTTCTTCATGTGCTGCAAAGAGATGTTTTTGTTAATGAAAGCTGAGAACTGCACTTATCAATATGTATAAGATTAAGTATTTAGAATACAGTAAAGAATTACTCTGGGATAGGTAATTGTCAATAGTATATTCTCATCTAAGGTCTTTGAATCACTAGTCACAGGTAGTTGCCTAGATTTACACTTATCAGGTATGAATTCCCTTCTGTTGAGCAATACTTAAGTCTAATTAGTTCTACATAGTTGCAAGTACCATTATTGTATCCATAAGGATGTTTTTCTTGGCTTGTCATTTTGGGTTGTTTGTAGACTTTACAGTTGAATAGGACTGTTATTTTTCTGCATTAGCAATCTGCACAGCTTATTTCGATAATATGAGAACTAGACCTCATTGGTTTCCAGATTATTTTCACCTTGATTCTTCCTATTACGACATTCAAATTATGCAGAATCTTCAGCAACAGGGTCTTATCTTGAGTCCATGGAGGCAACCAAGAGCAATTGGAAGAACCTATACTGCTTTTGGATTCTCTTACCAACAATTCAAGGGGAGATTCCACATGCCTAAAACTACAAAATTCATATAAGAATATTTTAAAGCTATAACTGGAATAGTTTAATTAGATATTTAATACTTGTAACTAGTGTATGGTTTCTTATGGAAACATTATCATCCTACATGGTATAATTTTGTTTAAATATTTACATATGTGTTCAAATGTACTTATGTATATTATGTTTTCAAGTAAACATAAAATAATATTTTCCTGAGGCTTTTCAACTATTTCTGTTCTTTATCCTTTTTCTTTCATACTTCCTCACTTAGTATATGTGACACATGAAGTTTAGCAACTGTGGAGGATTTATGTTGTCATTGTGATTACATATCTACCTATAGTATCAAATATTAACAAGAAGATCCCATGCTGACTTTTTAACATACTTGTAGTGCTTTTTTCTAGCTAACTCTTTATAAAATGTTATGCGGTATCTCAAGACAGGAAGGTTCCATGGATGACTCAATGGCTATTTTCCAAAATACTGATAAAATTGGCAAATAGCATCCAATCTTATTTTATCTTAATGTGTTTAATTAACTAAATTACTACATTTAAAAAGTGAGAATATTGTTGGAAACTATGTAATTATTTTGTGTTGGCATAACAGAATGATCTTGTCATTATTTTACTATAAAACTTGTCCAGGTAAGTAAAACAAGCATACATCATAAAATTCCTTCTATTTACCAGCAGCTTACATATGAAAACTGCTCATTAGATGTTACTAAGAAATGATGATTTATTATGGTCTGTAATGGTACTGGTATAAATTTGCAAGGGAATGTTTCCTGTTTGTTTAAAACATTTTGCCCTTTAATATTTTCTCACTTAAACCATCACCAAATACCTATGTCCAAATAACCAACAATTTTTATCCGTGAATCCATGTCTTCAAACAAATATAATCATATGGATTATTTTAATTCATGCAAAATTCACATAAGAATATATTAAATTAATAAATAGAATAGCTTAGCCTATAAAACTAACAGATGAATAATGATCCAAGGCATTACAGTAAGAATAATTATTTTGGATTTGACTCCCAAAATCTTAGAATCAGAAGTAAAATATAGAAAATAATATGATATCAAACTGAAGAAAGTGTGCAATGAAAGAAACTTTTACCTAAATAAGAGGTAGTTAATTAATACAATAAAAAATATTTTAACCCGTGTTTCTGACAAAGAATCAATATTCATTAGATATACAGAATTCCAAAAATTCTATACCAAGAAAAGAACAATCACAAAGTGGTCAAAGTACATTAAAATACATTTAAGTTTGTTTTAAAAATTAAAATTAAGAGTGTGTTATATCTTTATCTATGTTAAATTAGAGAAAGAATGTAATTTAAGTTTTAAAATAATGAAGAAGAAATAGACTCAGTGGATGGGAAAGGAATCTCTGGAAGAATCTAGAAACCTGGGACAATGGAAACTCCCAGAAGTCTATGAAGGTGATCCTAACTTTATCTACCTACAAGATGTTTAGAGATAAAAAGGGAAAAAATTGAGGGAATGTTCAACCAATGGCTGGCTAAACTTGAAACCTAAGCCATGAGAGGAGCCCCATCCCTTACACTATTAATGGCAAGATGTTATACTTGCAGACAGGAACCTAGCATAACTGTTCTCTGAAAGGATTCAGCCAGCAGCTGATAGAAACAAATACAGAGACTCCTAGCCAAATATTAGGCAGAGCTTGGAGAATCTCATGGTCATGGAGAAGGGAAGACTGAAGGAGCCAGATAGTTCAAGGACAGCACAAGAAATCTTAAAGACTCAACTAACCTGGGCCATATGGGCTCACTGAGATTGAACTACCAATCAAAAAGCATTCAAAGGACAGACATAGGCTGTTCAGACATGCAGCCTGGTCTTCATGTGGAACCTCTAACAGCAGTAGCAGCGATTGCTTCTGATTCTGTTGCCTGCCTTTGGATCACATTTCCTTATCTGGGATGTCTTGTCTAGCCTTAATAGAAGAAGATGCACCCAGTCCTAGTTCAAAGTGATATGTCAAGGCTGGTTGGTATCCATGAATATTTTACCTTCTCTGAGGAGAAAAAAGAGGAAATGGTTAAAGGAGGGATGGAGAGAAGAAGTGGGAGAGGAAGCTGTGATCAGGATGTAATGTTAATTAATTAATTAATTAATTAAATATTTTAAACAACAAAAAAGAAAATGGAAATACATATGTTGTTGATTACAATAGTCTGTGTTGTATTATGGAATATAGAATGGTTTTATATAACTGAAACAATTATATATTTTAATTCATAAACAGCATAAATAGATCAAATAAGATTATTGATATTAACAAATTTATATTTCCAGTAGAACTCTATGAGATAATATTGATAAAGCCCTTTTCTGAATGCTGGCCAATTCTAACCACTCAACAAATGATAACAGTTACTATTGTAGTAGCAGCATAAACATGTTCTCTCCCTGGAAATATATTGCTGCAGTATGAGAAGATTAATGTTGTAGAGATGAAATTTGAGGGAAGGATTGCAATACAACAAATTTTTGAAGTAAATATTGCAACTAACAAATTGTGTGGAGACTTTTGTGGTTAATTTTATTCAAGCTAATTGACAAGGAGAATATTCAAATTAATAAAATCAGAAGTGAAAATGCAGACAAAATAGGACATCCAGAGAATCATAAGAACATGTTTTAAAACCTATACTCCACCAAGTTTGAACATCTTAAAAAATGCATGAGTTTATTGATAGATACTATTTGATAAATTTAAATTAAGATCACATATACGATGTAAATACACCTATAATCTCTAGTGAAATAGAAGCAGCCATTAAAATTCTCATAACCAAAAAAGAAAAAATAAAAGCCCCAGGCACAATGGTTTGTGGGCAGAATTAATTCTACAAGACTTTCAAAGAAGAGGTTTTCATTTAAAAAATTAAACATCTCAATAGTATGAAAGTGATAGTGATGACAATAATGTGTGGGTTTTTCAAGATAAGGAATGAAAAAAAAAAAGAGTGCACATCGAGGGACCCATGTCTATAGCCACATATGTAGCAGAGAATGAAATTGTCTGGCCTCAATAGGAGGAGAAGTCCTTGGTCCTATGAAGGCTCCTTTCCCCAATCTAGGGGAATGACAGTGTGTTCAGGTGGAAGTGAGTGCGGTGGGAGTTGGAGTATCTTCACAGAGACAGGGGTAGTGGGGATAGGAGAAGGGGTAAAAGGGACAGCATTTCTTCTTCATTTCTTACTTCAGAGATGAAGTTCTTGTCATACAGATCTTTCACTTGCTTTGTTAAAGTCACACCAAGGCATTTTATATTATTTGGGACTGTTGTGAAGGGTGCAATTTGCCTAATTTCTTTCTCAGCCTGATTATCCTTTGAGTAGAGGAAGGCTAATAATTTGTTTGAGTTAATTTTATACCCTGACACTTTGCTGAAGTTGTTTATCAGGTTAAGTAGTTCTCTGGTGGAACTTTTGGGGTCACTGAAGTACACTATCATATCATTTGCAAATAGAGATATTTTGGCTTTTTCCTTTCTAATTTGTATCCTTTTGACCTCCTTTCACTGACGGATTGCTCTGGCTAGGACTTTGAGTACTACATTGAATAAGTAGGGAGAGAGTGTGCAGCCTTGTCTAGTCCCTGATTTTAGTGGGATTGCTTCAAGTTTCTCTCCATTTAGTTTAATGTTAGCTACTGGTTTGCTGTATATGGCTTTTACTATGTTTAGATATGGGCCTTGAATTCCTGATCTTTCCAGGACTTTTATCATGAAAGGGTGTTGAATTTTGTCAAATGCTTTCTCAGCATCTAATAAAATGATCATGTGGTTCTTATCTTTGAGTTTTGGATTACATGAATGTATTTTCGTATATTAAACCATCCCTGCATCCCTGGGATGAAGCCTACTTGATCATGATGGATGATCATTTTGATTTTTTTCTTGGATTCTTTCTGCAAGAATTTTATTGAGTATTTTTGTGTCAATATTCATAAGGGAAATTGGTCTGAAATTTTCTTTCTTTGTTGGGCCTTTGTGTGGTTTTGGTATAATAGTAACTGTGGTTTCATAGAATGAATTTGGTAGTGTTCTGTCTGTTTCTATTTTGTGGAATAATTTGGAGAGTATTGGTATGAGGTCTTCTATGAAGGTCTGATATAATTCTGCATTAAACCCATCTGGTCCTGGGTTCTTTTTGGTTGGGAGACTTTTAATGACTGCTTCTATTTCGTTAGGAGTTATGGAGTTGTTTAGATAGTTTAGTTGTACCTGATTTAACTTTGGTACCTGGTATCTGTCTAAAAAATTGTTCATTTCCTCGAGAATTTCCAGTTTTGTTGAATATATTGTATTAAGATATTGTAGTAAGATCTGATGATGTTTTTAATTTCTTCAGAGTCTATTGTTATGTCTCCCGTTTCATTTCTGATTTTGTTTATCTGGATACACAAAGATCTTCCATGGATTAGCAGGATTAACATAGTAAAGATGACGATTTTGCCAAAAGCAATCTACAGATTCAATGCAATCTCCACAAAATTTCTACTCGATTCTTTATAGAGATAGAAAAAGCAATTTGCAAAATCATTTGGAAAAATAAAAAACCCAGGATAGTCAAAACTATATTCAACAATAAAAGAACTTCTGGGGGCATAACCATCCCTGACTTCAACAGTATTACAGAGCAATAGTCATAAAAACTGTATGATATGGATATGGAGACAGGCAGATAGATCAGTGGAACAGAAGTGAAGACCCAGAAATGAACCCACACACCTATGTTCACTGGATCTCTGACAAAGGAGCTAAAACCATCCAATGGAAGAAAAATAGCATTTTCAAAATATAGTACTGGTTCAACTGGAGGTCAGCATGTAGAAGCATGCAAATCGATCCATTGTTATCACCATGTATAAAGCTTAAGTCCAAGTGGATCAAGGACCTCCACATCAAACCAGATACACTCAAACTAATAGAAGAAAAAAATGGGGAAGTGTATCGAACTCGTGGGCACTGGGGAAAATTTCCTGAACAAAACACCAATGGCTTATGCTCTAAGATCAAGAATCAATAAATGGGACATCATAAAACTGCAAAGCTTATGTAAGGCAAAAGACACATCATTAGGATAAAACAGCAACCAAAAAATTGGGAACAGATCTTCACCGATCCTAAACCTGATAGAGGGCTAATATCCAAAATATACAAAGAACTCAAGGAGTTAGACTTCAGAGAGCAAAATAACCCTATTAAAAATGGGTGCAGAGCTAAACAAAACATTCTCAGCTGAGGATTATTGAATGGCCAAAAAACACCTAAAGAAATGTTCAATATCTTTCATCATCAGTGAAATGCAAATCAAACAACCCTGAGAGTCCACCTCACACCAGTCAGAATGGCTATGATAAAAAACTGAGGTGATAGCAGATGCTGGAAAGGATGTGGAGAAAGAGGAACACTCCTCCATTTTTGGTGGGATTGCAAACTGGTACAACCATTCTGGAATCAGTCTGGAGGATCCTCGGAAAATTGGACATTGAACTACCTGAGGACCCAGCTATCCCTCTCATGGGCATATACACAAACGCTGCTCCAACATACAACAAAGACACATGCTCCACTATGTTCACAGCAGTCTTATTTATAATAGCCAGAAGCTGGAAAGAACCCACATGCCCTTCAACAGAGGAATGGATTCCAAAAATATGATACATCTACACAATGGAATACTACTCAGCTATCAAAAACAATGACTTTATGAAATTCATAGGCAAACACAATGAACTAGAAAATAACATCCTTAGTAAGGTAACTCAATCACAGAAAAACACACTTGGTATGCACTCATTGATTATTGGATATTAGCCAAAAATCTCGAATTACCCAAGATGCAATCCACAGACCACAGGATGCTCAAGAAGAGGGATGACCAAAATGCAGATGTTCCCACACCTTCTTAAAAGGGGAAAAATATCCACAGGAGGGGATATGGTAGCAAAGTTTAGAACACCTACTCAAGGAATGGCCATTCAGAGCCTGCCCCACATGTCACCCATATATATATACAGCCACTGAAACTAGATAATATTGATGAATCTAAAAAATGCATGCTGTAAGGGACCGGATATAGATCTCTCCTGAGAGACACATCCAGCCCATGTCCAATACAGAGGTAAATGCTAGCAGCAAACCAGTGATCTGAGAACAGGACCCTCTTGTGGGGAATTAGAGGAAATATTGGAAGAGTTGAAGGAGCTTGCAACCCCATAAGAACATCAGTGGCAACCAACCAGAGCTTGCAGAGACTAAACCAATACTGAAAGTCTATACATGGACTGACCCAGGGCTCCAACTGAATATGTAGCAGAGAATAGCCTTGTTAGGGCTCCAGTGGAAGGGGAAGCCCTTGGTCTTTCCAAGGTTGAACCCCCAGTTCAGGGGAATATGGGGGGGGCAATAAGCAGATATATAGGGTGAATACCCGTATGGGGGAGTTGGAGGGGAGGGAATGGAGGCTTATGGACAGGAAACTGGGAAAGGGAATATCATTTGTAATGTAAGTAAAGAAAGTTATCTAATAAAAAAATTTTAAAAAAGGACAACCTTCAAAATGTAAATACATAAAATATGCATCAAAAATAAATTAATTTAAAAATAAAAAAGGGATGATTCTGAATAATACAAAGTTTCTAGAAAAATGTGTCATGGTGACTATAAAAGCAACAAAAAGCAAAGTATAACAAGAGGCATGACATACTAGATCAAATAGAACTCAGAAGTCGGTAATTATACTTTGTATGGAATAACAGAATATTTTATTAATATCTATTCCCTTTGCTAAATGTGTTACCCTTAATTTCTTTGAGAAATTTGCTGGAAAGTATTGAATCCACATCCATACATATTCTATTGTCAGACATTCTTTTTTGAAAACATATGGCTATGGTAGAATATATGAGTTGCTAAAATATATTTGAAAAAGTTTTCCATCTTTCCTTTCAGCCTTTAGGTTTTGTTACTTAGCATACACCTGCTTCCTTCTGCAAACGAACTTTACCTTCATTGTTTTGATTAAAGGTGTGTCTTTCGGGCCAGATGTAACAGACCTAGAAGGCCTTTGGATGTGATCCCTTGCCAGAGCAACCATGTTGCTCAATTTAAATTCCTCTAAACTATACCTAGTATACATACAATTATACATTGTACTCACACAAACACACACATATGCATATAGTTTGCTGACATTCATTGTTTTTATTTTATTATTGATGTTATTTGTGATAATTTTTCTTCCCTGCTTTGGGCTCAAGGATCCTGCTGCCTCACAAAGACGTTCTAAGTCTGTGTGATCCAGTGGGCTGGAGTACAGACACAACCTTTGTACACATCCTTATCCTAAATAGTGTGGGTAAAATTAGTTTATAGAAGGAAGCAGTCATGTTTGAAAGTGGTATATAAATGAGGGATAAAGTGATTAATCAGAGAAAGATTTGACAGAATGAGTCAGAGGTAAGATATACTTAACACTCACAAGAACAGCTTCTTTTTTTTTTTTTTTTACAAGAACAGCTACTTAAGTGCTCCATAGAGTAAGTCAGGAATGAAGAGCAGTTCAATCAGTGCAGTTCAGTTGAGTTCAAGCAATGTAGTGGAGTTCAATTGAGTTTTATTCAGTGAAATTCAATCCAGCTCAGTTGAATACAGAGAAGTTCCATTGAGTTTGTACAATTCCATTCAGTTGCACTCAATTCCTGTAGTCATTACTACTCAGATTGAAGCAGTTCACATCAGAGCAGTTTGGTTCTGAGCAGTTCAGTTTGTGCAAAGCAATGTGATCAGAAGTTGAGAGAAGCCAGTTTGAATGAGGCATCTTGGGAATGAGTTTAAGCCAGAATAGGTGACTTGAATCAAATGAGAGTTCAGAAAGAAATAAAAAAAGATGAACTTATTCAGCAATAAATCTTAGAGGGCAATAACATTCTAGGTCTAATTTACAAAACAGATGCTGGAAACTGAAGGCCTCAATGTCAGGACTTGCAGAAGATTAGATTATACAAAGCCAAGAAGCTTCCAGGGCTAGGCCTAGGGGTTGTTAGATACCCTCTGTGCTCAGTCCAAGCAATATATTTGTAAAGCTTGGGTACAGCTTTTATCACATCTTATCATCTGAGAAAATACAAATGACATTTAAATTTACATCTGGTACCCATTGTGATTAAAGAGAAGAAAGTCCATCAACTTTAAAGAAAGAAGAGGACATCTGATTGTAATGTCAGAGATAGCAGGAGCCACCTGACAGGAAACCACAGAGGACAAATTTGCTTGGGATCATCTCCAGAGAACTTATCAGTTCATCAAATTTGGCTAAGTGGCTAGAGAGACTCTGAAAATGAGGCTGATAGCAAGGATTTTCTCCAGAGAATGCACCAGTTCTTCAAGTACAGCTGAATGCCTAGAGAAGTTTGGTAGACTCTGAAGCCAAAGAAACCTTGAAACGACAACACAGAATGGCACAAGAGCTCATGAGACAGAGAATCACCATAAGACACCACTAAAGAAAATTTTAGTTATACACATGGACTGTTCATGAAAAAAAAATCCCAATGACTACAAGGAGAAGAAAAGGAGAAAGTGGAGAGGGGAGAAGACACCATGCTGTAAGGGAATCATGAAGACATGGCCATGAGGGCTGGCCAATTGGAGTAAGAAAAGCCCAGGGAGAACATGGCAAGTCCTAAATTGAGGTTATTGATAAGTAATGTACATACTAATAGCTTAGAGAGTAAACATCTGTCCAACTCTAGTACTTAAAGTTTTAAAGTAAATAAAAGTTTTGTGTTCCTTCTCTGGGGGTGCAATGACCTAAGGTGGGGAAGAAACCGCTGATAGACGATTAAAATATGTTCTACAACAGCAAATTCTATTTCAGATCCCTTGAGAGCAAGGATTTAACATGAGGAAATAAAAACATTACTTGAAAAAGTCATCACAGTATTGAAACTGTGACCACTAGAATAAACTCCAACCCTACTTTCAATTGAAATATTTGTATACTTCCTCTCAAGAAAGGTTAAAAGATAGCTGTACTATAAGAAAAAATAACTATGGTAGTAAAAGGCTTGAAAGACAAAATACAGATGAAGTAAAGAGAACAGAAAGTGCTTAACTGTGAACTTATGATACCTAATGGCATTAAGGATCAAGATAGACAGCCCCTTGAACCTACAAGAGCACCACAGAGCTTCCAGGGACTAAGCCACTACCCAAAGACTATACATGGACTGACCCTGGGCTCCAACCTCATAGGTAGCAATGAATAGCCTAGTAAGAGCACCAGTGGAAAGGAAGCCCTTGGTCCTGCCAAGACTGAACCCCCAGTGAACGTGATTGTTGGGGAGGGTGGCAATGGGGGAGGGTGGGAAGGGAACACCCATAAAGAAGGGGAGGGGAGGGTTAGGGGATGTTGGCCCGGAAACCAGGAAAGGGAATAACAATCGAAATGTAAATAAGAAATACCCAAGTTAATAAAGATGAAAAAGAAAAGAAAAGAGAAGAGAAGAACAGTAAGGAACCCCACCAGCTTTCCCAGTTACACAGAATCAAATACCAGAAAGTGGTGACAATTCACAAAATGAATAAGCATGGAATTCTGTTAAAAATACATCTTAAACCTTTTAAAGTATCAATAGTAACTTATGGAATGTACTCACTGTATGTGAGACAGATATATTATACACAGGCTACTCAAACCAGGATTATCCCACAAAACTGGAAAGATTTAGCAGCAGCTTTACTGGAAGCTGGTTCTTAATTAAAATGACTGACATGGTGTTGAAAAGAAGCTGCAATTATGAGAAGTTATAATATGTCTAATGGTGTTAATATCAAGAAAGACCGATTGTGAGGTGAAGGTCAATTTGCTGATTTAAGACAGCAGATGTATTGAGGATGCTATCACTATATAATATACTTTAGTAGCTTTCAGCGCCTGCAGTAAGTTGAAGGACCAAGGAAAAATATCTGTCATTCACAAAGATTATGCAAAGCCCTAGAGAGACTTTTTACTGATTTTTGCATAGATTAACATGGGCTATAAACAGGGTGATATCAAATCTAGATGCAAGCCACGTAGTAATTGAAACTGTAGCTTTTGCAAATACAAATCCAGAATGTAAATAAGTTCTTAGACCTTAAAATCTCTATCAGTACCCATGTATAAATGAATTAGAAATACTGTTGATATTGATCATAAAGGCTATGTAACTGGACAAGCAATAGACAATGTGGTGGTTAAAATATGCTTGGCCCAGGGAGTGTCATTATTAGCATGTGTGGCCTTGTTGGAAGGAAGTATATCACTGTGAGATGGGAAATGAAACCTTCCTACTAACCATATGAGAATCAGATGAAGAAGTGGAACTCTCTTCTAGTCCTGCACCATACCTGCCTGTACACTGCCATTCTCCCACCTTGAGGATAATGGACTGAACCTCTGAGCCTATAAGCCAGACCCAATTAAATGCTGTCTTTATAAGAGTTGCCTTGGTCTTGGTGTCCATTCACAGCAGTAAAACCCTAACTAAGACAGAAATTGGTACCAGGGACAATTGTTGCGATACGCCTGACCATGGGTCATTCTAGTAGGGATATGGTGGATGAGGGTGATTTGAACTGTATAGGCCTGCTGGAAAAGAATGGAGAAGAATGTTAGTTTATGGCCTACAGATTGTTTTTGTGGTATTTTGGTGAAGTAAATGAATGCTTTTACCCATTGTTCAAATGTCTGCCTATAGAGCAAGTTACAGGACACCCAACCTTAAGCAGTGACGTAGTTGGAAAACAGAAAGCTAGTAAGAGAATAACGGTGGCCATGTTCCAGCCACAGAAAGCATCGGCAATCAGCAACTTTGGCCATGTGTCTCTAACTTGAGTAAAGTACAAAAGAAATTATTAGGATAATTAATGCTTGTTTTCTGGAGCTATGAAGTTAGCAGTGATTAAGAAGAGACCTGTGTCAGCGAGGTGAAATCTTCTGGGAAGTATTTTGTGAGATCACAAAGAAGTCATGTTCCAGAGATAGTCAAGGTTGTACCTTGTGCTGCATCTAGACTTGTGTATAAGAATTACCAATGTAGTACTGGATTTGAAGGTATTAAGGAATCATGGAGAGCAGCTGAGGATTGGCATTTTGAGAGAACAGCAAAAGCCATTTGTGAAGACTTAACCTAAGTTGCAATTGATGGCCAAGCACTTGAGGGATCACACAAAGAAGCTGAGATTTGACACCATGAAGAGAGACTAGGAGAGGCTACTGGTGAAATCTATTTGCAAGAGAAGACCCCAGTTTATTGGAGATGCCAGTATCATTAGGTGACCACCAAGAACATCAGTGACAGTGTAGTGGAGATAACCAGGACCTAGAATGCTACAGAGGGCAGATCTGGCCAAGTGATACAAGCTCATTGGAGGATCCCAGGAGATCATGTGTGGATCCTAGACATTGGACCAAAAAGCTGTACAGTTGAAGTTGACTTGTATACCCCAAGATTTCAAAGATTTTATGGCATACCTGCCAAGAAAAGTTATAAATAGGTAGTGAAACCAGACCAGGTGAAAGAAGTTTGTTGCAGTCAACAAAGATGAAAAAGGAATTGGAGATCTGAAGACTGTTTTGACTTGGCACAGGGAGATTCAGAGTTTGGAATTTCCCTAGCTGGTTTCCTGTCTTGCTTTGTGGATAAGAGTTACATTGTTAGATGAATTTCAGAAGGCACTATGAACTTAGAATTTTAACATTGTTGAGACTGCTATAAATAAAGGAGACTATGGAAGTTGGACTAACTGTACTTTTCAAATATGCTATAGTTAGGTATTACCCTGTAGACTCTCATGTTTGAACTGGTCTATGGGGTTCAGGGAGTGGAATGTAGTGGTTTGAACATGCTTGGTCCAGGTAGTGGGACATTAGGAGTTGTGGTCTTGTTGGAGTAGGTTTGGCCTTGTTAGAGCAGGTTTGACCTTTTTGTAGGAAGTGTGTCAAAATAGGGGTAGGCAATGGAACTCTCCTCCTAATCATGTGAGCAGTCTTCTAATAGACACCTTCTGATGAAAAGATAGAACTCTCACCTACTCCTGTACCTGGACACTGCTGTGCTCCCACCTTGATGATAATGGACTGAACCTCTAAACCTGTAATCCAGACCCAATTAAATGTTGGCTTATAAGTGTTGCCTTATTCATGGTGTCTGTTCACAGCAACCCTAAGTAAGACAGACAATAATTCTAGACATCAGGACGTCTGGACTTTTTGTTCTTGTTTTTGTTTGGGTTTTTTTTCTTTCTGTGGGAGATGATGTGATTTAAAAGAGGATTATAGGCCAGGCATTCCTATAGATTTCTCTAAAGATCTCAGCCTTGAGGAATTTGTAGACAGTGTGGTAAGGGTAGGCATTGGACTAATGAATGTAAATTAACAAGAGATAAGTGAAGTAATCACCTACTGATGGAAAACTCACTAAGGGGTTAACTGGTACTCAAGCAGCAAGCAACCCGAGTCAGGTATTTTCTGTCAGCAATCCACAGGTCAACTAGAAAAAAACTAAAGTAGGTATAAGAGATGCTGTATATTGACATCATTTGTAATATGGTTTGATTGCTTCTTTATTTAATTGGGTAAGAATTTCAGGTTGCTAATATTGAACCAGGCATGAAATGTTTAGTTAATATGTAGATTCATAGAGATCTAGCTGTATCTTTATAAACAGAAAGGGTTAATAATATTAGCTGAAAGCCATTGGAGTATAGAAAAATGTTGAATTAGATCAACCTGTATACTTTAAAGAGGTTTTAAAATCAGAATGAAAGTCAGGGAGCATGTCATGTTGTAGAAGTTTTGTCTATATTTTCACAGGTGATGGGAGACTATTGGTTCTGTTAAAATAAATAAGGATCCTTTCTGGATGAGAAAGGATTCCACATGAAATGCACAACTCAAGGAATCCACACAAAATGGCAATAATGCAGATAGGTGTGCAGAAAGCTGATCCTCTCTGCATGGGGAGAGCTCAACTAACTCACTGGGAAAAGACAGATTGTTGATCAGGATAGAAATCCTTGATGGTGATATTAATACTTGAAGGAAAGATGATCAAGACTGCAGTTACAAAGGTTCATCACATCAATGTATCTTCATAAGAATATTGGGACTGTTAACATTAGAGGATTGTTAATTATTTCTGTTGTAAGAGTTAAACTGTGTATGATTTTAAACGTAAACAGAAAGAGGGAAGTTGTACATAAATTTTAATTCAGTAACATGGCTACTCTGGCAAGGGTTCGCATTCAAAGCTCTTTGTGATCCAGATGAAATGATACACTTTTAGTCCCTCTGACTAGAATACAGATGTACTCTTAGACATATCTTTAATCCAAAACAATGAAGAAAGCAGCCTGTATGAAAATGACATCTAATTGTGAAGCATAAAAAGTGATGAATCAGAGAAAGAGTTGCCAGAATGAATTAGAGATAGGATATGACCACTTTCATCAAAACATATAGGAAAAAGAGAAGTTAAAAGAGGTAGAGATAGAGAGTAGAGTGGGGGAAGGAGTCAGTTTCACCAGGACAGTTTTACAGAAAGAGGTTGCATGTGAAGACAAAGGCAAAGAATAAGAAAGCACCAGAAGATTAGAACAGATTGCCATTTAGTTTGAGGCTAAGCAGAACAATGAATTCAGAAGCTGATAATAGCTAGTTTGAGTCAGTCAACTTGGAGAGGTATTTGGGAAAGAATAGCTCATTGGACTAAGCCAGAGTTCAGGAAAACTAGAAATGGTAAGATTATTCACCAGTAATCCTCTGAGGTGACCGTTACATCTGGTGAATCAACGTTAATTTTACAGTTTGGGCTAGAATTTCTAAGATATATTCATCTCTACATTGTGTCCATCTGTGGATTTATGTGGTGTGTTCTTTATTTGTTTTAAAGGGAAGCTCCTGTCATGAGGTTGTATAACTACACTTATCTGTAAGCATAGAATAAAATATAAAGGGGACTTATAACAGCCTATCAAAGTAGCAATAATAGATTCTCTAAAGATTCCCAAGCTAAGAAGCATCAGGAAATAGACTGTATTTCTAGTACAGAACATGATTCTTCTCTCAATTACACAGCTGTTTGCTACCACCAACATGTGAGAGCCACTTATTGTACCTTTACTGATACCTTGTTATTCTAGTCATTCTTGTGTTTGTATTTGTTACAGTTGGATAGGACCATGAAATGCTCCTGATCTTTGGCAACTTACATATTATTTTCTGGTACCATGTTTTAACCACGGGAAGAATGGTGTATATATGAAAAGAAATTTGTCTTTATTACCTGGATGTACTGGCATATACCATTAGCATTCAGAACTCTGTGTTCAAGGTCAGCCTGGTTTACAGAGCAAGTTCCACCACAACCAGAGCTACACAGAGAAAGAATATCTTGAGAAAAGTAATTAATTACTCTTTATTAATATAACTTCCCTTTAATGTTAAGGATAAAATATTTTCATAGTTGTAAAATGTTTATAAATACTTCTACATACATGTGGTATATCTTTTGCTATTATTAGTAGTCTTCTATCTTTTTTAAGCAAATAAAACTGTGACCTAGCTGCTGTTTCACTGGACACTAAGACTTTAAGACTGCCTATGCAGTGTTTTTTCTTTTTTTTTAATTGGATATTTTTTATTTACATTTAAAATGTCATTCCCTTTCCTGGTTTCCCAAGCATAAACACGTCTTAAGTAAGATACAACTTAATAATTTGAGTGTTGTGTCTTAAGAATGGGGTGTCTTTAGCAAAAGACATTTATCTTCAATCTCGGACAGGAATCTAAAGGAAACAGTCATATATTGTTTGGGAAATCAATTATACTTTTCTGGATGATGATGGAAGAAGATATTTCTGGTGTTTGGTATTACAGTTTTTTTTTTTTATTATTTTATGGTTTTTGTGGTGAGCAATGTTAGCCCTCCCTACTAGTATATCTTGAATTCCAGACATATGTGAATCCATATATATATATATATATATATAATACACAAATATATATACATATTACACACAAATATGTATATTGTGTGTGTATTAAATATATAATAATAAGATTCTTGAAGCTTCACTAAATACTTATGGTAATATGTGTACTTGTCATCCTTCTTTCTCCTCTGTACTGACCTCCTTCCTCTCTCCCCAGTTACAGTCCATCTACATTCCATTCATTCATAATATTTGCTAGTTTCATTGCTTCTCTCTTTGGCTTTTGACTGGATGGCATGATTGTTGTTGAGAGCTATGTGTTGAAGTCTCCTCCTATTGATGTGTGGGGTTCAATGTGTGATGTAAGCTTTAGCAATGTTCCTTTTACAAATGTGGGTGCCCTTAAGTTTGGGAAATAAGATGACATAATTGAGATATCATCTTGGTAAGTTTTGTCCTCTAATGAGTTTGAAGTATACTTTCCTGTCTCATTTGACTAACTATAGCTGAAAGTCTATTTTATTAGATATTAGAATGGCTACTCCAGCTTGTTTCTTAGGTCCATTTGCTTGGAAAACATTATTCCAGCCCTCTACTTTGATATAATATCTATCTTTATTGCATTGCTTAAGTGTGTGTTTTGTATGCAGCAGAATGATGGATCCTGTTTTCACATTCATTCTGTTAGCCTGGGTCTTTTTATTGCAGAAATGACAGATTGATATTAAGAGATTTTAATGACCAATGATTTTATTTCCTGTAATTTTGATGTTGGTGTTGCTAGTGTTGTGTGTGTGCTTCCATTGCTTTTGCTGGTATGGAATTACTTATTTCCTGTGTTTTATTGGAAACAATTATCTTTCATGTGTTCAAGTCTTCCTTCTAGTATTTTCTATAGGCCTAGGTTCATGGATACATATTCTGTGAATTTGGGTTTGTCTTGAGGTGTCTATTTTTCTTCATCTATACTTATTGAGATGGCATCAGGGCAAAATAGCCTAGGTGGCCACCTTTTGTTTGTTAGAGGTTGCAGGATATCTGTCCAGGCCCTTCTAGCTTTGAGAGTCTCTTTTGAGAATTTGCTTGCAATTCTCATGGCTCTCCCTCTGTATATTACCTGACCTTTTCCCTTGCTGCTTTTAATATTATGTCCTGGGAGGATTTTCTTTTTTGATACGGTCTAATTTTTGTTCTATAAGCTTATTATCTGTTTATAGGCACATCTTTGTTTAGGTTGAAAACATTTTCTACTTTTTGTTGTGGTTGTTTATTATATGGAAATATTTTCTGGGCCTTGGAGTTGGGAGTCCTCACTTTCTTCTATTCCTATTATTCTTAGGTTAGATCTTTTCATGGTATTCCAGATTTCCTGGATGTTTTATGTGAGGAATTATTCAGATTTATCATTTTCTTTCTGATGTATCAATTTCTACTCTTTTGTCTTTTAAGCCTGAGACTCTGTCTTCCATGCCTGAATTGCTTCAGTGATACTTATACCCTGCTGTTCCTGCTCTCTTCCCTAGGTTTCCCACCTCCAGGGTTCCCTTACTTTGCATGTTCTTTATTGCTTCTGTTTCCACTTTCAGGTCTTGCACAGTTTTATTTATTTCTATTTAATTTTATTTTCCTGTATATCTTTAATAATTTTTAATATTTTAATATCTTTTTCTAATGTCCTCTATCGTTATGATTATATTTTTCTGTATTTATTTAAGGGATTTACTCCCTTTTCTCTTTAAAAGCCTCTATCATCTTTATAAGATTGGATTTCAAGTCATTTTCCTGTGCTTTGGTTTGTTAGAATATTCACGGCTTGCTGTAGAATGGTATTTGTGCTCTGAAGGTGTCATAGTGCCTGACTTTTGTTGATTTTGTTCTTTCAAGGACCTTTAGCCATTTGGTTACTATTGTAGTAGGTATTGGGAGGGGGCTAACTTTGATGGTCATGGTGGCAGGCTGCTGATGGGTATCCTTGTGGTGTATGCTTCCAGATCTGCAGGTTTGTATGTTTCAGAAGCTACAGATATGATTAGGGTGGGCAGAGAGGTGGTCGGAAAAATGGTAGGATGCCTGGGTTAACAGGCTGCTCAGGGTATCTTGAAATGCCCAGAGGACTCAGCAAGCAGGGGGGATGTGTGGGGGAAGGAAAGGTTACCTGTGTGGTGTAGGTTCAACAGGTGTGATAAAGGTGAGAGGAGAAGTAGAAAAAGAATGGAGCCTTAGATGATTTCCTACCATTGTATTCACTATGTCCTGCAAGACAATGTGAACTAGATGGCTTAATATGGTTTTCTGCCTATAGAACAAAGCCTACAGGGCATAGTCCTTTGTGAGTGTTAACGGTTGCTGGGAGTGAGGCGGGCTTTTGTGTGTGTTATCAGGGAAGATCCTCCCTGTCAAGGTTAATGATTCTGTGAAAATCAGAAATAGCACATGTTCAAAAGGTGAGAGTGTGTCTAATATCTCAGCAAAATAGTAAATGTTGAGAACTTCAGGGCAGCTGTTAACAGTTTTGAGAAAACATGAGTTCAAGAATATATAATTTCTCAACTGTACAAAATATAAGGATTCAATATGAATTATATGAGGGGCTTCATGGACCAAAAAGAAAAAAAAATACAAAGGCAGCTGCACTATGAACCAGCTTGTCACAAAGATATTTTAAAAAATAGATAAAGAGATTTTAGGAGTGATGATTACAGGGTAAGATTTCATTCAGTTATATTTATTGTTTGTGCTTACAAAGGCAATCAGCTTCCTGAGTCAAGGTCAAACTGGGACAGAGAGAATATAGCCTGAAATGGTAATTTGAGGATGGGATCCACCAAGCTACACAGCTATACTCATTGTCTATGCTTACAAAAGCAGGCTGATCCCTGAATTCATTTTCATTGTTAACTTGCGGTAAACATGGAGGAAGCTGAGGAGGAGGGAAATCCTGTAAGACCAACAGTCTCAATTAACTTGGATCCCTGAGATCTCTTAGATGTTGGATCACCAAGCAGGCATCATGCACCCACAAGCTGATATGAGGCCTCCAATGTATATACAGCAGAGGGCACCGGGGTCTGGACTCAGTCACAGAAGATACACCTCACCCTCAAGGGACTGGAGGCCCCAAGAAGTTTAGAAGTCTGGTGGAGATTGGGAAGGGCGGGGAGGAGGTATGGGATGTGGAACTGTCCCGGAGTGGACCTGGAGGGGAATAAAATCTGGCTTATAAAAATAAATAAATAAATAAATAAATAAATAAATAAATAAATAAATAAATAAGAAAAAAAAGAAAAATGTGCTTGTTGGGTTTTCTAAAAATCAGGGTGAAATTCTTCAGAGAGTTAGACCAAACAATTTTCAAAATTAATCTGGAATAACAGAAAACCCACCCAGGATAGCTAAAACTCTCCTCAACAATAAAAGGACTTCTGGGGGAATCACTATCCCTGAACTCAAGCAGTATTACAGAGCAATAGTGATAAAAACTGCATGGTATTGGTACAGAGACAGACAGATAGACCAGTGAAATAGAATTGAAGACCCAGAAATGAACCCACACACCTATGATCATTTGATTTTTGACAAAGGAGTCAAAACCATCCAATGGAAAAAAGATAGCATTTTCAGCAAATGGTGCTGGTTCAACTGGAGGCCAGCATATAGAAGAACGCAAATCGATCCATGTTTATCACCCTGTACAAAGCTTAAGTCCAAGTGGATCAAGGACCTCCATATCAAACCAGATACACTCAAACTAATAGAAGAAAAAGTGGGAAAGCATCTTGAATACATGGGCACTGGAGAAAATTTCCTGAACAAAATACGAATGCCTTATGCTCTAAGATCAAGAATCGACAAATGGGATCTCATAAAACTGCAAAGCTTCTGAAAGGCAAAGGACATTGTTGTTAGGACAAAATGACAACCAGCAGATTGGGAAAAGATCTTTACCAATCCTACAACTGATAGAGGGCTTATACCCGAAATATACAAAGAACTTAAGAAGTTAGACCACAGGGAGACAAATAACCCTATTAAAAAATGGGGTTCAGAGCTAAACAAAGAATTCACAGCTGAGGATTGCCGAATGGCTGAGAAACACCTAAAGAAATGTTCAATATCTTTAGTCATAAGGGAAATGCAAATTAAAACAACCCTGAGATTTCACCTCACACCAGTAAGAATGGCTAAGATCAAAAACTCAGGTGACAGCCAATGCTGGCGAGGATGTGGAGAAAGAGGAACACTCCTCCATTGTTAGTGGGATTGCAGACTGGTACAACCATTCTGGAAATCAGTCTGGAGGTTCCTCAGAAAATTGGACATTGAACTACCTCAAGACGCAGCTATACCTCTCTTGGGCATATACCCAAAAGATGCCCAACATATAACAAAGACACGTGCTCCACTATGTTCATAGCAGCCTTATTTATAATAGCCAGAAGCTGGAAAGAACCCAGATGCCCTTCAACAGAGGAATGGATACAGAAAATGTGGTACATCTACACAATGGAATATTACTCAGCTATCAAAAACAATGCCTTTATGAAATTCATAGGCAAATGGATGGAACTGGAAAATATCCTGAGAGAGGTAACCCAATTACAGAAAAACACATATGGTATGCACTCATTGATAAGTGGTTATTAGCTCAAATGCTTGAATTACCCTAGATGCACAGAACACATGAAACTCAAGAAGGATGACCAAAAAGCGAATGCTTCCCTCTTTCTTTAAAGGGGAACAAGAATACTCTTGGGAGGCAATAGGGAGGCAAAGTTTAGAACAGATGCAGAAGGAACACCCATTCAGAGCCTGCCCACATGTGGCCCATACACATACAGCCACCCAATTAGACAAGATGGATGAAGCAAAAAATGTGCAGGCTGACAGGAACGGATGTAGGTCTTTCTTGAGAGACACAGCCAGAACACAGCAAACGCATAGGGGAATGCCAGCAGCAAACCTGAGTTCAGCAGCACTGAACTGAGAACTGGACCCCGGTTGAAGGAATCTTAGAAAGGACTGAAAGAGCTTGAAGGGGCTTGAGACCCCATATGAACAACAATGCCAAGCAACCAGAGATTCCAGGACTAAGCCACTACCCCAAGACTATACATGGACTGACCCTGGACTCTGACCTCATAGGTAGCAATGAATAGCCTAGTAAGAGCACCAGTGGAAGGGGAAGCCCTTGGTCCTGCCAAGACTGAACCCCCAGTGAACGTGATTGTTGGGGGAAGGGCGGTAATGGGGGGAGGATGGGGAGGGGAACACCCATATAGAAGGGGAGGGGGAGGGGTTAGGGGGATTTTGGTCTAGAAACTGGGAAGGGGAATAACAATCGAAATGTAAATAAGAAATACTCAAGTTAATAAAGATGGGGAAAAAAAAAGAATCAGGGTGAGAATGTCTTGGAATGGTTATTCATGGAATCATCAAAATGGAACCCGGAAGAAATGACTGGATTGATATGTAAATAATAAACTTAGTCTTGTTAGGTAGTAATAGCTGAGCTCTCTGCATGAACTGGCAGGGGATCTCCAGAGAAAACTGTCTGGAGCAAAATACATGCTGTTAAATTATGCCCAGAGATTGAATGTGATTCCATTTTTTTACACCTTCCTCAGACCCTTCTCCAAGTTGAGGCTGGTTCTTGGCAGTATTGGCAACTATTATTACTAGTATTAAAATATAGATATCATAACTTATCATTTACTTCTTGTCATTCACATTCTTGAATATTAATTTTAAAATTTTGTTTATATTGTGTTTTATCTGTATAGATAGATTTAAATGTTAGCCATAGGTGAGAAAAGACTTATTACATTTTATTGTACACAGAGGAGAGAACTGAAAGCTTATATAAAATGTCTTTAAGAATTTTATCTTTCTATTTTGCCACAGCTCTCTGTTTATATAATGCATGCAATAAAACTGAGTAAATGCTATCTATTACTCGTAAGTATTAATCAGTAAATGCCAATAAATACTTGGGTTCAAATATTCATATATTAGTATCAAAAATACCTTAAAATTGTCTAAACTACACGTGGAAAACTTAGACTTCCCCTTCTACGCTTGAAAAAGAGTTTTAATTGTAATTCTTTCCCTGTTACGGTTACTTGTCTCACTACTCACTTGAACAGAAAATTTATTCTAGGGCACCAAGCACAGAAACTGCATAGCTTAAGTTCTCTAGGGTATAAAATGAGGTAAGAGCCTCATTAGCCTAATGCTAACAGAACACTGGTAATTGTGATAAGCTTTTTTGACAGAAGAGAGTGTAACAGATTTTTTCCAACTTTGTTTTCCATATTCATAATCTTCACCATGCTTTCCATATATTATTTTTCCCCTCATTTACCACTTTTACTGAATGTGGGAATGTTTATTAAATATACTGTGCTAGTTTTGATTATTGTCTTTTATTATTCAATATCTATCCATTTGTATGATACATTATTACCTTTTCATGTTTTATATATTTTATATAATCTATAATACAGACTTACTGTCACACACATGTAATCTGGTAGAAGTACAAATGGTTTTCAGTTTGTTTCTCAGACAAAAACTGACTGAGCTGTGAGTATGTCACTATGAAAAATTTTAGACATACAATAGTACCTAGGAGGAATGTCCTATCAGGCAAAATATGACCTCAATGACCAAAATAAAGGGGTAAATGAGAATGTTAACATTCTTGCACATAGTACTGTCTTTAGTAGTTATCTGAAACATAAACAAAAATGGAAAAATATTTTTTCTCATTCCTCAAATAAAGAAAAATAAAGTCTAGATTTTTCTCTCCTTTCTAGGCTTCTTTTTCTCTTATGGCTATGCAGTCATGTGTGCAGTCATGACATAATGTCAACCCTTGGAAATTAGGAACACAGTCATCAGAGATCAATGACATCATGCAATATATCAATTTTAAAGATATGCTGTGATTTTCAAAAATCTGTTTCAAAACAACAAAATAAATATTAGAACTCCAATTTTTAAATATTTTATACTCATTTAAAACACTGTATATTATAAGGTACTCTTGTCATGAATTCTAACAACGTTTTATGTTGTGTGGCATACTACTTAGGCCATCTTACCTTTAGACTTCTAACTCTCTAAAATCTTATACAAGATAACCCAATGTATGTGCCATCAAATGAGACAAGAATATTCTCTTGGTTTCTAAAGTTTTCTGTTTTGCCCTGATAATAAATATGCTCTCCCTCCTCTGAAGAAAATTAGAGTATTTACTCACTTTTATAAAACTACAGAACATTGACATATTTTGTGTATATCCCTATTTTCCTGTCATAATACCTATAATGGTACACACAGGAGAGACTTATAAGCATTATGTTGTAAAAGAATTTATGGTAAAATATATCCATACATTATACAAGGGGTAACTGGGCAATCTGTCATTAAAAGAATGTATGATGTGAACTTACATTGTTAAAACAAAATATTTGGTGGACTGGGAATATTCAAAGTTTGTATTTATTAAAATTTTTAAAGAATTATTTTATTCTCTTTTTACTATCTTTCAACCATCAAACAAGAAAAACTCACCTTCTTAAGATGAGATTTCCCTTTAGGTTTACATATATAAACGATTTTTTCAAAATTGAAATTCTATGCAATATATCTCATGTTTTTTGTTTTGTTTTCCTTATTTCCTCACTGAAATCTCAACCACTTATATCTGCTGTGTGCTTTGACTATAAGGGTAAAATTTCAATTCATTGTTTCCCAAATAACTGCATTTTCGGTTTTATGATGTTTCAAGTGCTATGCTATTTAGATTTATATTGTATGCTAAATATGAAATATATTGCTGAGTTCTTTAAATATTACCTAAGAAGGGAAATTTACTTTTGGTAAAGTTTTTATAGTCTTCTGAAAATAATTCACATTTCAAAATGAGTATCTCATCCTAACAGATAATTATGCATTTGGAAAAGTACTTAAGATTAAATACTGTCCCTGTGTTTAGGAGTCCTTACTTTAAGTCAGTCAAAGAATAAGTAGAAAAAATAATAAATATCTTGAAATAGAATATAGGTTCATAGCTACTGATCTGTTTTTTTTCTAGGAATACAAACAAATGATCTCTACATATTCAATTATATTGCATATAAATTTACTTATTTTGATCTGTAAGTTTCAAAAAATCTTATATATTAATTTGATTTACTAATTTAGCCAAGTTAAAAAATATTGTAGACAAGATTGTGTATTTTTCTAAAGTACACTGAGTTAGGTAATGTATATTTCACAAAAAGTTTTAATTTTCTTGTCATAACTACATTCAGTATTGGATCTATAGAATTAAGTCTTATGCCGTAAAATCATCACTCATCTAGTCATTCACTATCCAACCTTGCGATTCATATACTTTATGTACTATGATAGCATTGAAAATAATTGATAAATGAGCTTTTTCATTACAGATTCAGCAATCATCCATATATTACACTCTATTTAATTTTATTTTCTATCCCACAGCCCAAAAAACTGGCCGCTTAAATAATTTGAAAATATTATACTGAGTGAGGTAATCCAATCACAAAGGAACACACAGGGCATGCACTCACTGATAAGCAGATATTAGCCCAAAAGCTCAGAATACCCAAGATACAATTCACAAACCACATGAAGCTTAAGAAGAAAGACCAAAGTGTAGATGCTTCAGACCTTCTCAGAAGAAGGAACAAAAATACTCACAGGAGGAAAGACAGAGACGAAGTATGGAGCAGAGACTGAAAGAAAGGCCATCCAGCGACTGCCCCACCTGCAGGATCCATCCCATATACAGATACCAAACCCAGACACTATTGCAGATGCCAAGAAGTGCATGCTGACAGGAACATGATATAGCTGTCTCCTGAAAGGCTCCACTAGAACTTGGCAAATACAGAGGCAGATGCTCACAGCCAACCATTGAACTGAAAATAGGGTACCCAATGGAGGAGTTAGAGAAAGAACTGAAGTAGCTGAAAGGGTTTGCAAACCCATAGGAAGAACAGTATCAACCAACCAGATGCCCAAGAGATCCCAGGGACTAAACTATCATTCCAAGAGAACACAGGGATGGTCTTATGGCTCCATCTGCACAAGTAGCAGAAGATGGCCTGTCTGGTATCAGTGGGAGGGGAGACTCTTGGTCCTATCAAGGTTCAATGCCCCAGTGTTGGGGACTGTCAGGGCAGAGAGGAGAGAGAGAGAGAAGGTAAGTGTTTAAGGGAGCACCTTCATAGAAGCAGGGTAGGAGTGAGATAAACTGGGACAGGGGATAACATGTAAAATGTAAATTTTAAAAAAATCCAATAAAAGAACAAAAGAAAAATATGTTCTTCAGAGTACAGAACTTGTTTAAACGGAGTGAAAAGAAGACACAAATTTTATTGGTTATTTTATTTATTTACTCTTCAAAAGTTATTCCCCTTCTCAGTTTCTACTGCACAAGTCCCCCAACCCCTTTTCCCTCCTCCTGCCCCTTTGCGGGTGCTTCTCCACCCACCTACCCACTCCTGCTTCAGTAACATAGCATTCTTCTATCCTAGGTCATCAAGACACGACAGAAACAAGGGGCTGTCCTCCTAGTGATACCAGATAAGGCAAACCTCTGCTTATCTCCAGCTGGAGCCATGGATAACCCCTGTGTACTGTTTGGTTGATGTTTTAGTCCCTGGGAACATTGGTGGGGCTGGTTGATATTGTTGTTCTTCCTATGGGGTTGCACACTCCTTCAGCTCTTTCAATCCTTGCCAACTCCTCCAATGGGATCCCTATGCTAAGTTCAAAGTTTTTCTGTGTGTATCCACATCTATACTGGTCAGATCAGGCAGAACCTTTCAGGAAACAGCTACACCAGACTCCTGTCAGCAAGATCTTCTTGACATCAGCAATAGGGTCTGTGCTTGGTGTCTGCAGATGGGATGGATCCCTAGGTGGGACAGTCTCTGGATGGCCTTTCCTTCATATCCTATTCCAATCTTTGTCCCTACATTTCCTTTTGACAGGAGGAATTCTGGATTAACATCTTCCAAGATGGATAGGCGTGGGCCACTGGGTATGGTCTCTACAAGTTCTATCACCCGTTTATTAAGTATTTTTGCTAAAGTCCTTCCTATTGAGTCCTGAAAAGCTCTTGTATACTGGGCATCTGGGACTTTCTAGTTACTCTCAGTTCCCACTTACCAACTGGGACACACCGACTTTCAAATTTCTGACCCTCTGCACTTCTTTCCCATTTCTTTCCATATCTGAACTGGCATTATTTTTCCCTCCCTGATCTTTCTCTCCCTCTACATCCCAGAGATTAGTTTCCTCGCCTTATTGAGTAGTACTCTAGCATCCACTCTTTGGTGTGATCTTTCTTTTTGAGCTTCATATGGTCTGTGATTATCTTGGATATTCCAAGCTTTGTGGCTAATATCCACTTATGAGTGAGTAAATACCATGTATGTTCTTTGTGACCTGGTTACCTCACTCAGGATGATATTTTTTAGTTACATCCATTTGCATGAGAATTTCAGGAAATAATTGTTTTTAATAGCTGAGGAGTACTCCATTGTGAAAATGTACCACATTTTATGTATCAATTCCTTTGTTGAGGGACATCTTTTTTTTTCCAGCTTCTGGATATTATAAATAAGGCTCCTATGAACATAATGGAGCATGTGTCCTTGTTATATGTTGAAACATATTTTGGGTATATGTCCAAGAGTGGTATAGCTATGCCTTCAGGTAGTACTTTGTCCAAATTTTTGAGGAATCTCTAGACTGATTTTCAGAGTTGTTGTACCACTCAAAAAACTGGAAAATCTTGATGAAATGGACATTTTTCTAGGCCAATACCAGGTACCTAATTTAAATCAGGATCAGATAAACCATATAAAAAGTGCCATATATCCTAACAATTGAAGCTGTCATTAAAATTCTCCCAAGCAAAAAAAAATCCCAGTACCAGATGGGTTTAGTGGATAATTTGTTCCAAACTTCATAGAAGACCTAATACCAATACTGTACAAACTCTTCCTCAAAATAGAAACAGAAGGAACACTACCACATTCTTGCTGTGACTCCACAGTAACTATTATACCTAAACAACATAAGGACCCTAAAGGAAAGGGAAGTTCAGGCTACTTTTCCTTATGCATATCACTGCAAAAATACGTAATAAAATTCTTGCAAACCAAATCCAAGAACATGTCAAAATGATCATTCACTATGATCAAATAGGTTTCATTGCAGGGATGCAATGATGAATTAATATATGAATCCATTAATGTAATCCTCTATATAAATAAACTCAAAGGAAAAAAAAACACATGTTCATCTCATGTGCTGAGAAAGCATTTGACAGAATTCAACACTCCTTTATGCTAAAAGTCTTGGAAATGTCAGGAATTCAATGCCCACACCCAAACACAGTCAAAACATTATACAGCAAACCAGTAGCCAACATCAAACTAAATGGAGAGAAACTTGAAATAATCCCACAAAATCAGGGACTAGAGAAGGCTGTCCACTCTCTCCCTACCTATTCAGTATAGTACTTGAATTCCTAGCCAGAGTAATTAGACAACAAAAAAGGTCAAAGGAATACAAATTGGAAAGGAAGAAGTCTACACATCACTATTGCAGATGATATGATAGTATAGTTAAGTGACCCCAAAAAATCCACCGGAGAACTCCTAAGGGTGGTAAACAACTTCATCTATGTTGCTGGGTACAAAATTAACTCAAACAAATCAGTAGCTTTCCTTTTTTAACTAAAAAGGTTAAACAGGCTTTTGAAAGAAATTAGGAAATGACACCTTCACTATAGTCACACATTACATAAAAATACCTCGGTGTGACACTAAGCAAGCAAGTGAAAATTCTGTATGGCAAGAACTTCAAGTCTCTAAAGAAAGAAATTAAAGAAGGTCACAGAAGATGGAAAGGCCTTCCCTGCTCATGGATTGGCAGGATTAATATAGTAAAAATGGCTATCCTGCTGAAAGCAATCTACAGGTTCCATGCAATCCGCATCAAAATTTCAACTCAATGCTCCATAGAGTTAGAAAGAGCAATTTGTAAAATCAGTTGGTATAACAAAAAAAAAAAAAAAAAGACAGCAAAAACTGTCCACAGCAATAAAAGAACTTCTGGCGGAATCACCATCCCTGACCTCAAGCTCTATTAAAGAGCAATAGTGATAAAAAAAAATGCATGTTATTGTTACACAGACAGGCAGGTAGATCAGTGGAATAGAATCGAAGGCCCAGAAATAGTCCCACACACCTATGGCCACTAAATCTTTGACAAAGGAGCCAAAACCATCCAGTGAACAAAAGACAGCCCTTTCAACAAATGGTGCTAGTTCATGTACAGCTTAGCATGTAGAAAAATGCAAATCAATCCAGGCTTATCTCCTTGTAAAAAGGTTAAATCCAAGTAGATCAAAGATCTCTACACAAAACAAGATATACTCAAACATGATTTTCTTAACAGAATAAATTTTTAATCGTATTATATTAATTCTTCCACTGATCTTAGTTTTCCTTTTCTAACATAAATTATTTTTCTTTGAGAAAACATTCTATGTGTCAAAAGAAAATAAACGTTGATAATTCCAGATCACAAAAGGTTTCATTTTAAAAACATATTCACTTATAAATATGTAAATGTATGCAAAAAACGATTTAATTCTATTAACTTTAAATACTACTTTATTTCTAAATATATTTAGTGAGACTTCCTAAATACCAGAAATTATTATTTAAAAATAAGCATATATTATTTTGCAAAGTGAGTCTCATATTCTTATAAATTTTTAAAGGATAAAAACATAATAAAATATGTGGTTATGGAAATTGTTTTGATAAGAATGTTTTTGAGAAGAAACATCTAGAATGTGGTAAAATAAGCATTCCAATTATCAGAGGACCATTCTAAGGAAAAATGACTATGAATTATAAAGGCTCTCCGACAAGAATATGCCTGACATGTTCAGCAAATAGAAAGAGACCAATGTCAATCTTACTGAGTCAGAAAATATTCAAGTATTAAAATATATTCTTAAAGAGGTAGAAAAATATAAGAACACATGTGTCATGTATATTGTTACCCTTGAGGTATTATTTTGAGACTTAGAGAAGTCATTTAAGATTTGAGTTGAAGAGGTCAATGATGTGACATAGTTTTCAAATAATAACTTTGACTTTGGGTAGGGAACATACTGTAAGTGTAGTCTGAGTGGGCAGCAGGGATATAAATTATTTATGATAGGATGAAAGAAGTACTTCCTGAATGGGAGTATGAATCTTTGAAAACCCACTTTTCTGTAATAAAAATAATAATGCAAGCTTCAAATTCAGCTTTTACAGAACTCTAGATGCTAAGTGACTATTTGCAACTATACAGGGAACCTTCATTCAAGAAAAATGAAGGTCTCTCAGTAAGATTACTGAAATATGAGCATTTTCCCCTTTCCTTTTCTTCCATCTTCTCTCCTTGGGCCCTATTTATAATGTCTCTGAAATAACAATGAAATTTATCAGTCTAGAGCCATTGAAGAAGACTAACAGGCCTTAAGGTAGCCATTAAGCCAACAGAATTTTTATTATTTGACCAACGTTGTAGCTCTATGGACACACTTAATCATTAGGGTTGCTTTCATTTGCTCTGCTTCAGAACCACTCTGTATGTAAAGCTTTTCTATGGAGTTCTTTCAGAAAAAACAATCAGTGACAGTTGTTTAGTATTTCAGTTCATTGAACCCTTAAAGCCAGTTGAATTACCAAAAGTCTTACTAAAATCTTAAAGGAACATATGTGGAAGGAGAAATCAGTATACTCTCTGCTTGATATACATTCTGAAATCTATAAATAATTGTGTATGTATATATCACTATACACAGTGTGAATAAAACTCAGCAGATATTAGTGTCCTAATTATCTGACTGTATCTAAAAAGGGGAAAGAGAAAGTTAATACAGAATTGTTATGCTGTCAGAGGGCTGAAATGATATTCAACACACACACAGAGAGAGAAAGATTTTCACTTCCAAACATAGGTTTTAGTTCATTCTCATTATTGGCCTATCTTCGTTTTTCTCTTGCATACTATTCCTAGGCTCTAATGTTTCTATATTTCACTTTATTTTTTAAAAGTTTGACAAAAATTGTATATAACTATGTATTATGTTTTATGAATTTTTTTAAAATTATACCCAAGCTCACCGAAATAGACATATTAATTTGGTAGATTATTTAGCTATTTCATATTTAATGAAACATTTTATTATCATATGAATCATCAAACATATACTCCATTAATTATATAATGAATTTTGTAGGAACTTTAGTATGTTAATTCACAAAACTTGGAAGCAGTCAAAGTGTCATTTAGTAGGAAAGTTATTTGTGTGTGTGTGTGTGTGTGTGTGTGTTTGTCTGTATGTGTTTTGTTTGCCCAACTGTATATAAGTATATATAATATTATATAATAGTTCAAGTACTAAAATAATAGTTATTTAGGAGAAATAGGGGTATCTGTAGAATGTTAATGGAAATATGAGCCTGACAAAATTGTGTGTATGAGTATGTACTTGTGTATATGTGCATTTGTGTGTGTGTGTGTGTGAGAGAGAGAGAGAGAGAGAGAGAGACAGAGACAGAGACAGAGAGATACAGAGAGAGATAGGGGGATGGCAGGAGATTATTATAGCAAGTGCTTCTTATGATTTTGAGGTCAGCTTGGTCTACATAGTGAGTTTCCCATCAGCCATGGCATTTTATAGAGACCCTGTCTCAAAAATGACCTAACAAACAAAAACAACAAAATAAATACACTTCACCTTCTTTCTCTTCGATCTAGTGATCTCAGGTTGCTCAGTGGTCAAGAGCAACGGTTGTACACTATAAATATGGGTCACCATCCACAGAGAAAAGCAATGAACTCATCTATAGCCCCAGCATGGAAGAGAGAAGGAGACAGAAGGATGTCTGGGACTGTAGCCCATTATTCTCTCTGGAAAACAGCAAGCTCCTTGTTTACTGACAGACCCTGTATCAAGGGGATAATCCTGAGGGTGGTAAGCCAGGACACCCCAAATCTTCCTTTGGACTCTATACTCTCATCCACATGCATACATACATGTAGCCAACCCCCCAAATATCCCCTCTCTGACTTTAATAGGCTTACAGAACTCAGCATACCTGACTCCATGGTAGAAGTCCTATTCAGGCCTATAAATCCAGCACATAGCAATACCTGCCAAAATAAAATAAAACTCGAATCCATCAATGCCATAGTTCTGGGAAAGTCTCTAAATGTACTAACCTTGCATTTTAAGTTCTATAGTCCCACTTCTAGCCAACCGTTCTTGTTAACTGAAGTATATCAACCCAAAATGTGGTTTTGTCCAGAAAAACAAGTTGCCATCTAGTTAATAAAGGCTTTCTATTGGCTTAAACATCCCCCAAAGGAAGTCTGTAATCTCATGATCTCTTCAATTACTGCATCATACCAAACAATTATTTCTGTGTTTATATGCAAATTGCAACCAACCTCTTACTACTTCTATGATTAGATATTTTTAACAATCAAAAAAATAGAAATGATAAAAATACTCTAATTTTTAAGACATTGCATGTAGATAAAGCAATTTTCACTTGTAAAATTTTACCCTAGCATGCAAACTTCTTCTAAATTCCATGTAACAGTAAGTGGGAGATTTAGATTCAGGAATGTTAGTCATAAGATAGACATCCTAACAAAACCTAAAACAGCATATCTTATTTTAATTTGAAAGTTAAAAGTAAACAGAATAATTGTCTGTCCTAGTCAGGGTTCTCTAGAGTCACAGAACTTATGGGTAGTCTCTATATAGTAAGAGAATTGGTTGATAACTTACAGTCTGTAGTCCAACTCCCCAGCAATGATCAGCAGCAGCTGTGAATGGAAGTCCAAGCATCTACCAGCGGCTCAGTCCCACACAGCAGACAGGCAGGTGAAAAAGAGAGAGTCTTCCTTTTTCCAATGTCCTTAAGTCAGTCTCCAGCAGGTGTGGCGCAGATTAAAGGTGAGTACCACCAGGCCTGGATCTGGGGCTTGTTTCTCCAAAGTGACCTTGAACTCAGAAATCTCCTTGCCTTAAGCTCCTGGGATTCATAGCCAATTTGTCTCAAGATCTCCATACCAAGAGCCAGGTAAGAAACTTGTATCTCTGAGCTTCAAGATTAGGAAAAAGGTGAGCCTTCCAGTTCTGGAATATAGTTCATTTCAGATATAGTCAAGTTGACAACCAGGAATATCCACTACATTCTCCTAGGACTTATCATGAAACAATTGAAAACAAAATTGCACAGGGACTTTATTGATCGAAATATCATTCAAAATTGTCAGTGTCCATCTAAATATTTAGTATGGAACTAGAAAAATCATCCTGAGCAAGGCAATACAGGACCAGAAAGACAAATATGATATGTACTTACTTATAAGTGAATATCACCTGTTAATTAAATGATAATAATATTACAATCCAGACTCTGTGGTTCTAAGTAACAAAAATGCCAAGGAGACACAAGAATCTCCCTGGGAAGGGAAAACAGGATAGATTTTGCTGGAGGACTAGGGGATGATGGGAATGGAAACAGGAGAGATTTCATTGGGAAAGGAGAGACAGAGAGTATTAGGAGAGATGGATGGAAAGGAAGAAATTTAGGGGGCTATGTGGAAATATAGTGCAGGGGAAACTTCCTAGAATCTTGAGGGTGGACTTAACAAGGACTCCTAGGAATGGAGGATAAGGATCCTGAACCAGCCATCTTCTGTAACCAGGCATGGTATTCAATGTTAGAACTGGAACACCTCTCCCCCAGACACAAAATCTTGGACCAACAATTTGTCCTGCCAGAAAGATGTGCTATGACATGTCTTAGAGCTTGTGAGTGGCTAAGTAATGGCTGGACTAAATTGAGGTCCAAGCATGAAAGAGAGCCCATGCAAAACACTGCCTGGATGATAAGGAAATTGAAGATACAGAGCCAAGAGAACTATAGTTAGAACCAAATAAGAATGATTAAATATATGAATAAATACAAAAGAATCTTGCCTACCCCAGTAATCATCTGAGAGACTTCTTTCCACAGCTGATGAAAAGCATATGCAGAGACTCAGAGCCAAACATGAGAAGAAACTTGGGGAACCCTGCTCAAGAAGAGGAAGAAGGATCAGTAGTAGTAAGAGAGATTAAGGAGAGCAGGAGAACACAGCCTACTGAATCAACCAAACATGTCTCATAGGGGCTCACAGGCACTGAAGCACCAACCATGGGCTGTATGGGTCTAGATGGGCCTGTATCTGTGCTAGATAGGCCCTATGCAGATATGCTGTAGTTGTTTAGCTTAGATTTTCTTTTTTTGTATGAATACTAAGAATGGGTGTGGGAATTATGTTTGACTATTTTGTCTGCTCCTAGAATCTTTTTCTCCTACTGGGTTGACTCACTGAGTTGATATATATATATATATATATATATATATATCTCCTAATCTTATTACAGTATTACAGGCATGGGTTTTTCTATTACTACTCTTAGCTCTTATATTCTTAATGCTATAATATCCCTTCTAGACAACTTCCCAGAGTAAAGAAAGACTATTAGGATACAGGGCAAGTTGACCTATTTAGAAATTGTTCCTTGAAGCAAAGCAAATCTGCATTGTCAGGATATACAATAGCAGTCAATCCATTATTGTCAGTATAGCAAACACAGAGCAGCAGTGATGGCATGCCCATCAGAAACAGACAGGCCTCTGAAGAATCAGCAGAAGTCAGCAGGAACAACCAGACCCAGCAGGGATGCCAGGGGATGTTCTCTGCCCTGCCTCTCTCATCAAAGTGAAGATTAGCAAAGATAAAGATGGAGATCAATGAAGCCAAGGCCCCCATCACTGTCCATTGGGTCTTATTTCTACTCTATCTAACTATCACATGCCCTCCCATGGGTGAGTATTGCTTCATCATGTGAATCTGTCTTAGAAAAAGTTCACTTGCGTGGTTTGTGAACTGTATCTTGGGGATCCCTAGCTTTGGGGCTAATATCCATTTTCAGTGAGTGCACACCATATCTGTTCTTTTGTAACTGGGTTGCCTTACTCAGGATAATATTTTCTAATTGCATCCATTTGCCTGTAAATTTCAAGAAGTCGTTGTTTTTAATAGCTGATAGTACTCCATTGTGAAAATGTATCACATTTTCTGTATCCATTCTTCTGTCGAAGGATACCTGTTTTTTTTCCAGCTTCCGGTTATTATAAATAAGGCTCCTATGAATATAGGGGAGCATGTGTCCTTGTTATATGTTGGAGCATATTTTGGTTATATGCCCAGAAGTATCATAGCTGGGTTCTCCAAGAACACATCAAAATGATAATCCATCATGATCTAGTAGGCAACATCCCAGGGATTCTACAGTTTCAGTGCAATCCCCATCAAACTCCAAACTCAATTATTCAGAGAGTTAGAAAGAGCATTTTGCAAATTCATTTGGAATACCAAAAAACTTAGGATAGCAAAAACTATTCTCAACAATAAAAGAACTTCTGGGGGAATCTCCATCCCTGACCTCAAGCAGTATTACACAGCAATCATGATAAAAAAAAAACAAAACAAAACAAAACAAAACAAAAAACAACTGTATGGCATTGGTACAGAGACAGTCATCTAGATAAATGGAATAGAACTGAAGACTCAGAAATGATCCTGCACACCAACAGTTTCTTTATCTTTGACAAAGGAGCTAAAACCATCCAGTGGAAAAAAGACAGCATTTTCAACAAATGGTACTGATTCAACTGGAGGTCAGCACATAGAAGAATGCAAATCAATCCATTTTAGCCCCCTGTACAAAGCTCAAGTCCAAGTGGATCAAGGACCTCCACATAAACCCAGATACATACAAACAAATAGAAGAGAATGTAGGGAAGAAACTCGAACACCTGGGCACAGGGGAAGATTTCCTGAACAGAAAACCAATGGCTTGTGATCTAAGATCCAAAATTGCCTATGGGACATCATACAATTGCAAAGCTTATATAAAGCACAGGACATTGTCAATAAAACAAAATGGCAACTAAAAGATTGGTAAAAGATCTTTATCAATCCTATATCCAATAGAGGGCTAATGTCTAATATAGTCAAAGAACTCAGGAAGCTAAATTCCAGAGAATCAAATGATCCTATTAAAAATGCAGCACATAGCAAAACAAATAATTCTCAACTGAGGAATACTGAATGGCTAAGAACTACCTAAAGAAATGTTCAACATCCTTAGTCATCAGGGAAATGCAAGTCAAAACAACTCTGAGATTTTATTTCACAGAAGCATTGAGATAAAAATCTCAGATGACAACAGTTGCAGACTAGGATATGGAGAAAGAGGAACACTCCTCCATTGCTGGTGGGTTTGCAAGCTAGTACGACTATGGAAAACAGTCTGCAGTTTCCTTAGAAAATTGGGACAGAATATTACCTGAGGACCTAGCTGTTGGTCTTTCTTAACACCACCCACCATTTCACATGTTTGGTTTAGCGAAAAATTCTTTCAACTATGTCTGCTTTAGCAAAACATTCTTTCATGTGCCTGCACAACAAAACACCATTTGACACCACTGTCTTTCCAAAGAAACTATAATTTTCCACTTGATCTCACTGCATCCTGCTATGCCATATTTTGTTGCTATTAGAGATAGGCATGATATTTTCTGAAGGAAAAATGAGAAGCAGTGGATCTGGGGATGAGGGTAAGTAGGGAGTGGATTGGGAGGAATAAAGGGAGGATACTGTAGAAGTATATTATGTAAGAAAGAATGAGTAAAAATTAAATGAAAATCAGCCAGTCTTAATATGTTTCACAAGATTTATTGATTTATATTAACATCTTTACACAAACTGATTGAGTCCATTTATAACACTGGCAGAATATAGTTTGTTTTATCAAACAGCACAAGCCTTTAAGGTGAATCAAAGACCAATAAAAATGTTCAGTTGTGGTGGAGTCCAGTATCAATGGATATTTCTACCCAAGGTTCAGAGAATGAGGAAGAGAAGGAGGAAGTACTATAAGAGGAAAAAGATCAGAGAGTTTGCTGTCTCCTAGTAACTTCAGAAGCAATAACCATAAGGTCTCATTAATATGACCATCTAAACATTTACTGAACAAGGATGAGTCAAACAAAACTGTCAAACTGGATGGGAAAAGGCTCATGATGTCATAAGCTTATACAAAGATCTAATGGCAACCGAGGAAAGCTGCGAGCAGGAAAAGTTATCTTCTTCAGGGAAGAACACAGCAATTAGTTGTCCAGTGCCAAATGATTAGCCCTGAAAAGAGATACACAAAAAACAATACATGGAGTTGTTGGGTTATATTTAGGAATATATATGTATTAACAATTAATGAAAAAGAAGCCATGAATTTGTGGGGCAGTGGTCAGAGGTATATGGGAGGTTATTTTCTTATGTCCATTTTATACATCATTAGTTTTGGTTAACTTTCTCCCACTTGTTCCTTCCTTCCCCTCAACCACCAGCATTGACTCTTCAAATGTCATCTTATGTATCTTCTACACTCCCAACGTCCTTCTCTTACATTTTAAGACTTAAATCCTCTTTTGTATACACTACCATTTCATGAGCTCTTTTTAAGTATCTTTATCAACAGACAAATTTTCCACAAAAATGCACAAATTCAACAATCAGAAGCTAGTATCCATATCTAAAACAGAACATGTGCTGTTAATTTTTCCAAATTTGGGGTACCTCACTTAAGATTTTTATTGCAGCCCCCCCAATTTTCTAGAATATTTCATTGTTTCATCTTTCACACAGAGGAAGATATTTATTTTATATATATGCCCCACATCTTTATTATCATTTTATAGGTTGATAGACATTTAAGCTGAGTCCATTTTCTTGGTATTGTGAAGAGATAAGCTAAGAAAAAAGATAAGCTCAATGTAGTTTGTTCTTTGTGTACATGTCAGAGACTGATACTCATATTTCATATACTAGTTCTTTTTTAGATTTCTGAGAAGCCCACTGTTTTCTGTAAAAACTGTATCAGTTTTAACCCACTCCAAGAGTGAATAAGGGTGCTTCTTTTCCTACATAAGCAGCAGCATTTCTTGTGATTTCTTGATAGCAGCTATTCTGATCAGAGTGATAGGGAATCTCAAAGTCAATTCAATTTAAATTTATCTGATGACTAATGATGTGAAACAGTATTTTTAAGTTAATTCATTGGTCCAGATATTGATTGACAGTTTTATTTTTATAAATTTAATTCTAGCTGCTCTTTCTATATCATTGATATTGCATACTTGGCTACTGTATACATAGCAAGACTCTCTCCCATTTGTAGACTATCTATTTACTCTGCTAATAGTTTCTTTTACTGTGCAGAAATTTTAAATTTTTATTTAATTGATCCTTTTATTCTTTTCTTTGTATGCCGTTTAATTTGGATTCCATCCAGAAATGTTTTTCCTGTACCTATATTTTGAAGTGTTTTGCCAATATTTGCCTTTAGCAATTCTAGGATTGCCAGTTAGAAATCAAGATTTTTGACTCATTTTGAGTGTGTTCTTGTGACAGGCAAAGAATATGGAACTGATTTCATACTTCTACAATTGAATATACAGTTTTCCAGTATCATTTATTTATTTTTTAACATTTTTTGAACTTTTTTGGATTTTTTTATTTACATTTCAAACGTTTTTGCCTTTCCTGGGTTTCTGTCCATAAGCCACCTAACCCTTCCCACTCCCCTTCTTCTATAAATGTGTTCCCCTCCCCATCCACTCCCTCTTCCTGCCACCCCACAACATTCTCTTACATTAGGTGTCCAACCTTGGCAGGACCAATTGCTTCTCCTTCTCAAAAAGGGCTTCCTCTGCTACCTATGCAGCTGGAGCCATGGGTCAGTCCTTGTGTACTCTTTGGGTAGTGGTTTAGTCCCTGGAAGAATTGGTTGGTTGGCATTGTTGTTCCTATATGGGATTGCAAGCCCCTTCAGCTCTTTAAATCCTTTCTTTAATTCCTCCAGTGGGGGTCTAGCATTCACCTCTGTATTTGACATGCTCTGGCTGTGTCTCAGGAAATATCTATATCAGGTTTCTGTCAGAAGTCACTGCTTTGCTTCATCAATCTTATCTAGTTTTGGTGGATATATATATATATATATATATATATATATATATATATATATATATATATATATATATATATATCACATGTGGGGCAGGCTCTGAATGGCTGTTCCTTCAGTCTCTGCTCCAAACTTTGCAGGTTTTTTTTTTTTAACAAATACATGTGTATTTGCAGCTCTTAAAAAAATTAGTTGTTCATAGATTTGTGGGATAATTTATGTGTGTTTTTTGCTATAAGATGTGGCATGACTAGGAGGTGTGGCTTTGTTGGAGGAAGGGTTTCACTGGGAGAGGGATTTGAGTTTTCAGATGTCTCCCTATTGCCTGTACACCCAGGTGTAGAACTCTGAGCTAACTCTCCAGCACAAGTATTCCTGTGTGCTGTTCTGATTCTATGATGGTAATAGACTAAACCACTGAACTTTAAGCTGGCCCTAATCGAATAGTTTCCTTTGTAAAAGTTGCTGTGGGCATGATGTTTCTTCACAGCATTAGAAACACTAAGAGAAGTTGGGGTCAATATCATTCTGTTATTTCAGTATTGCTCTGTAATATAACTTGGAGTCAGATATACTATCAGCTGTGTTCTTTATGCTTTGGAGAGCTTTTGCTATTGTCTTTTGTGTTTACATACTAAATTTAGTGTTATCCCCCATATTGTAAAGAATGTTACTGAACTTTTTCTATTGCGTTGATTAAATAGATTATCTCCAGTAGAATAGCTATCTTCACAATTTTAATTCTGTCAATCCAAATAAAAGGGTGGGGGGTTCTTTGAATTCTGTAGTGTTTCCAATTCCTTTGTTCTGTTTCAAAGATTTCCTTGTAAATGTCTTATTCTTACTTGGTTATACTTGGTACCCGATTTTTTTTTTCAAGTTTGCTGTGAATTGAATCTTATCTTAATTACTTTCTCAGTAAGTTTGCTACTATATCTAAGGACTTATTTGAGAGAAAAGACATGACATTTGTTTTTCTGGGTCTAAATACTCTAGTAAATATAGTTTTTAAAAAGTAAGTATGCCAAAAATGCTCCGCTCTTATATAACTTGGACTATTTCAAATAAAATTATACCTACTATTCAAATATAATGTTAATAATCATACTTGAAGGGAACTAGGTGTCAAATATCTTGCAGTTTATTAGTCATAATTTACTCTTTCACTTTAATCACTTATTCATATATCACTTTGATATTCATCTTTAAATCCTACATGAAGATCATTGCAAGCTTTAATATTGAAAACTAAACCAAGGAAAGAAATCAATCATATGTAAAGATTTTAACTTAATAGTGTATAAATAATAACATATTTGTAATAGCTATCATATAGTAGGTATGCAATCAATACTTAAATAGCAGATTTCTGCTATCATGGTGAAGCTTTATTTGTAATATCAGAATTTCTTTAATATTTATTTTTGTATTTTTAAACAATTCACCAAAATACATTATTGACAAGTTATCTTTCTAGTTTAAATTGTGTTATTTTTTATTTAGACTTAGTTCAAATATAAAAAATATTATTTTTTATTTATTTTATTGGTTATTTTTTATTTACATTTCAAATATTATCAAACTTCCCAGTTTCCCTTCCAAATACCCTATCCCATTTCCCCTCCCCCTACTTCTGTGAGGACGCTCTTCTACCCACCCACTATTTTCCTAATAAGTACTACACTTCTTAATTGATAAAGCAATGTGTTTGTTAGCACTTTGTTCTCTTCATCAAGCTGTATATAGACCTTTTTCTATTCATAATATTAAAACATTATTGAATATTTTATCTATTTCTTTTTCAAATGTTATCCCTATTCCCAGTTCTTCCCCTCCCATTCCCCTCCCCCTGCTTCTATGAGGATACTCCCCTTCAGACACACTCACTCCCACCTCAACAACCTGGCATTCCCCTTCACTGGGGAAAAGAGCCTTCACAGGACTAAAGGCCTCTCCTCCTATTGATGCCACATAAGGCCATCCTCTGCTACATATGCAGCTGGAGACATGTGTACTCTTTGCTTGGTGGTTTAGTCCCTGGGAGCTCTGTGGAGTGTGTTTGGTTGATATCGTTGTTCTTGTTATTGGGTTGAAAACCCCTTCAGCTCCTTCAATCCTTTCTCTAACTTCTCCATTGGGGTCCCTGTGCTCAGTCCAATGAAGTAGGTTACTTTTCAATAACACTAATATGTTCTACTTTAAAAAAAAACTGATATTACTTGTTCTCTTTTTCTCTAAGAAAATAAAACTAGAATACATGATTTATTAAAAGTTATTATATTAAAATAAACAGTTTCAAATCTTTGAAATATCAGTTTAGATCATGTGTAGAGACCTGGAAGAAAGATAGAGGTGATTTTACTTTTCTAAATATTTTATATTGTTTGTATATAAAATAAACTGCATAAATTGATGTTCAATTTTAATCAGTTATTTGATACTATGTAACTGTAAATACAATTTGATGTTTATTGCCATTTATTGTTGTAACTTTAAATTTTTCTTCCTTCAGAATTCTAAACCTCTTGAGTTTGTAAGTAAATTATCATTTATGTCTTAGATGTTTTATTATGTTTATATTTTTCACTTATCTTCCATGAAAAGTGCTATTTTATTTCTATTCAGAATTTACTGATAAAAGCTAATACTTCCCCCTTAGAAATCAGTTTGTCATTGTCACAAAACAGTGATTATTTTACACTTAAATTCATAGTTACTATTTTATAACTCAAAGTGTTCCTAATAGCAATATGTGGAGTTTATCATAACTAAATATACTTTTGAACTAGATTAAAGCTAAATTATCCTGGATTTAAACCAAAATATTATAATTGAAAACACTGTTATACTAATAAACACTGAACACAGACAGCCTTCATTTTGTTTTTAAAGGAAAGAAAAAGTGGAAACAAAACATATTAAAAATATCCTGTATGTCTCATTTTCTATTTTCTATTTTTATCTTAGTTTGAACGGTCACAAATTGCTTTAAGCCTGAAATCCTAGTTGATGTTTGATTTTTCACTTTGGTACAATAATAACCAAGTGCTTACAACAGAATATTGAATATTATTTGTTTCCACAAAAGAGTTATAAAAAACTTGATCAATCAGGAGTCAAACCATATATAATATAGTCTTTAAAAAGATTTAAATATTCTTATTTCACAAATTATCTTATTTATAAATAACTATTTATACATATGAGAAAGAAAGGATTGACTTGAGCTTTCATTTTAAAAATAACCTGTGTACTTTGCTATGTTAATATGAAACAAATGTTCACCCAAATGCTAGCCAGAAGATAATGCTGCAATAAAGATTAAAGAGTAAAGAGATAGAGGTAACAGTTGCTTCAATATCAATTTTTAACAGCTCTCTACTTATTTTAGTAACAATATCCCTTGTAAAAAACTTCTGCTGCAACAGATCACTTGGGCAATTATCTTTGTAAGAATCTATAATATACATTCTTATACCTACTCCGGGTATGGGAAATGATTTTATCAGAAGTTTAAACCCTTATCACTTGGTAGTAATTGCCTTAAAGACTATTCAGAGGGGAAAAAAAAGACTGTTATGAGGAACTTAAAATCCAGTTGAAACTATTCTGCTAATTCATTCCCTATCTGAAAAACACATTATTTTGACTGTACATATTATTCAAGAACAGATTACATCTTCATATCTGCTTTTTAGTAAATTCATATGTTGTACAAAGTTTCT
This sequence comes from Rattus rattus, assembly GCF_011064425.1. Classification (NCBI taxonomy): domain Eukaryota; kingdom Metazoa; phylum Chordata; class Mammalia; order Rodentia; family Muridae; genus Rattus; species Rattus rattus. Next base: position 111,337,898 of record NC_046172.1, read on the forward strand.
TTTCATTATAACAAGCAATGCTTATCTGAAATGCTATTTATAAATAAGATTTTTGTCTTTACTATTAAATATGGGAAGGTTTTCATTTCTCTGAACTTTAATTTTCTGTAACAATCTTGAAGCAAAAACACATAGCAGATTATAACCTCAAAATGGCCCAGTGATGACATTGGATATACCTACTACATATAATTTAATTTGCCACAAATGAATGCATGAATAAGGTACAGTCTAGCTCTTCAATTTTGGACTAAGTATATGTTCCCTAATATATTCTGTCAAGGCAGAAAAGGTCATTTTTTTCTTAATGTAACCCACTATATATATATATATATATATGTATGTATGTATGTATCTAATTTCAAAAGAGTGCTCCTAATGGAAATCCATGGAGACACCTGATTGATAGCTGTTTCCGTTTCAATTGAAAGCTATTCCCTTTACCAACTGGCCAAATGCAAAAAAAAATGCCCTTTACAATCATCCATTTCCAGAAGTGAATGCTGCTACTAGCACAAGATGTACAGCTTTATGCTACAAAATTTTATTTAAAAAATGCTTTTACTTTTGTTTATAAAGTTAATATTCCATTGCATACTAACTTTGAGAAAAAAGAATTTTCAGGTCAATCCTTTGTTCCAAGTGTGATGGAAGCACTTTGTTAGTAAATAATGTAATCAGAGATAGTTTCTAGAGATGTAGGGAGCCCTATTGGATTTGGGCCTGGCCGCTTTGTGGCTGCATAGCTCAAGGTGGCTATGTGACTCTGGGCTGTATGGCCACCGATGCTCACCCCTACGATGGCTGCTGTAAGATTATGAGATTGTTGGACAAAAGTCTCTTCCAGGAAGATTCCGGGAGCAATCACAGGATGTTTCAGCCTGAGCAAACACTGGATGTCCCTGAGCAGATTCCTGAGAAGGGTTCGACCTTTTCAAAGAACATGTCCTCTGAAGACTGTTGCCTCTTTGTTTAAGGAGGATCTCTTGCAGTGTAGTGATTCACCTTATATCCTTGGGCACTTCCCAATACTCCCCCACACTAAGCTTCAATTCCTGCCTCAGAGCTTTAAATGCTGTACACTCCTCTCAATAAATGAGACCTTGACAACAGAACCTTGCTTGGTCTCCTTCTTTTCTCCCCCCCTTGACCCTCAGGTAGGGCCTCTTCAGGACCCTGAATAACTAGATCTGTTGGATGGGTCATAGAAGTACGTTCTAGTTATAATTTTAGACATGAACAGTAGAAAACTTGAACAGTTTCATTGAAATAGACAACTTAATATTGCATTTATGTTCAACTATGTTTTTCTGGGAAGAAAGACTAAAGTGGCACAACTTTCCAATGATAGAAATAATGACGTGAAATATTGCCCCATTATAGAAAAAGAATTAAGTGACAGAAAGTTGAAAATATATTAAATACCTAAGGTGCTATTAGTTACAAATGATATCTCTAACAGTCTGAGTGACCTAGCTTCTCATTTTATTATAATTTAGTAGGACCTTGCTTTAATTTAAATAATATGAGCCAAAACGAATTTTCTAGTATGGGGATTTTTTTGCTTTTTTTTATTTGTGCAATAAGACGTAGATAAACATCTAAATCAAATCCTTGATTTTTTCCTGTTGCACATTGTGTTCTTTGCCATAAATGCTGTAAGCTGCGAAGATGTATTTAGGGCATAACAATGTAGGGTATTGTTAAGGTCATCATGTATAGTATTTTACCTTAGTTTTGGTGTACCATTCAAGTATAATTTCCTCATAATCAGTTAAATTATTATGTTATTTCCTAGTTGACTGAATTCTTTCTGATAAGTGATAATAAGGATTAATTAGAGAATTCTTGCTTATAATATTTCAGGCTTTAAACATTAGTTTTATTATTTGTATTTTATATATGTTATATTACTTATAAAGCACGTTTATGATTTATGTCCTTTAGAACATCTAAAATTCATTTTACATTAAAATAATATTTTAGAGTATCATACAATAGATTCTAATCATATTTATTCCCACAATTCTTTACATATCTCCCTTGACTTCCCTAACAACCCTGTATTTTGTCTTTTATCTTAAACCCACAGATTTAAATTTCTGCTGCAAATATATTCTTTTATATGAAGTGTTATACATTAACTAAAAACAGCCATACCCCCAAATAAAACAAGGCTTCTTTTCCCAGCAATTACCAATTGCCATTACCTCTTCAGTTATGAATGGGTTTCATGCTTAGTTCCATTCTCTGTGCTGGAGTTTTGTCTGTCTTAGATTTATACAGGACTTGTGTGAACTTATTTATCTGCTATGAATAGTTATGTTCACCTGAACTACTTGTCCTGAAAACAGTTTTCATGTAGTCATCTACCACTTCTAGTTACTACAATATTTCCATTTTGCCATTTATGATTATCTCCAGAAATTGGGAAGATTTTAATGTAGATGTTCCCCTTACGACTAAGCATTTTATAGTTACTTATTTTCTACATCCCTATGCTAACGGTCATCTACTCTGAAAAGAAGTTTCTCAGAAGACGATTGAGAAACACATGCATTTATAAGTATAGTGATTAACCATCAAGAGTCATTTTTTAACACACTGTACGTTTATCAGTATAAATGAAGTAGAAATTTCTGATCCCTTTGAAATTCACTTGTGTTGCATGATCATTTTCTGGAAGGTGTCTTGAGAGTGGATGTTTTTACTGAAACAGACATATAAGAGAGCATGTGATGTTGTTTTGGAGCAGACACTTAAGAGGGTTTGTAGTGTTAGGCAGGAGTATAAGTAGTACCTCACAGACAGTGAAAGAAAGAACTTGCATTGCTAGGCCTTGCAGTGTTTCCCTCTTATTCACTGGCCTTTGTTGGACTTCGTTGGCTATGTAATACTTTTCTGGTCTTAGCTGGCCCTGGAATGATTCACTGGTCTTCACTTTGTATGCAAAGTAAAAGGCTTCAAAGAATTTCTTGCAATATTCCCTTTGATTCTTGTTGCTCCACTGATTAGGGCTGATTTATGTCCAGGAGCAGGACAAGGTACAAACTTGGCTATCTCCGGAATGCAGTTTCTTTGTGCTCTCAGAAAACACTTCAAAGATTTCAACTCAGTGATGCTGCTCTCTTCTTTTTTCTTTTGTTTATTGAATAATTTCTTTATTTATATTTCTAATGTTATCCACTTTCCAGGTTTCCCCTCCAGAAACCCCCTATCCCATCCATACTCCCCTGCTTCTACGAGGGTCCTAGCCACCACCCACTTGCACCTGAATCCCCACCCTGGCTTTCCATGACATTAGGGAATGAAGCCTTCACAGGACCAAGGGCCTATTCTCCCATTGATGTCCAACAAGGCCCTCCTCTGCTAAATATGCAGCTGGAGCAATTGATCCTTCCGTGTGTACTCTTTGGTTAGTGGTTTAGTCTCTTGGAGCTCTGGGGTATCTGGTTGGTTGATATTGTTGTTTTTCCTGTAGGGTTCCAAACCTCTTCAGCTCCTTCAGTCCTTTCTCTAACTCTTCCACTGGGGACCCTGTTCTGAGTCCAGTGCTTGGCTGATAGCATTTGCCTCTGTATTTGTTAGCTTCTAGCAGAATCTCTCAGGACACAGCTATATCAATCCTCTGTCAACATGCACTTCTTGTCATCCACAACAGTGTCTGGATTTGGTGACAGTATATCTGATGGAACCCCAAGAGGGGAAGTCTCTGCATGGCCTTTCCTTTAGGCTCTGTTCCACACTTTGTCTTTGTATTTCTTACTGTGAGTATTTTGTTTTCCTTTCTAAGAAAGATTGAATCATCCATACTTTGGACCTCCTTCTTGAGTTTCATGTGGTCTGTGGGTCATTGTACCTTGGGCATTCTGAGCTTTTGGGGTAATATCCACTTAACAGTGAGTGCACACCATGTGTGTTCTTTTGAGATTGGGTTGTCCCACTCAGGATGATATTTTATAGTTCCATCCATTTCCCTAAGAATTTCATGTAGTCACTGTTGTTATTTGCTGAGTGGTACTCCATTGTGTAAATTTACCACATTTTTCTGTATCCATTCCTCTGCTGAAGGGAATCTGGCTTCTTTCCAGCTTCTGGCTATTATAAATATAGCTGCTGTGAACATAGTGGAGCATGTGTTCTTGTTATACATTGGAGCATTACTTGGGTATATGCCCAGGAGTGGTATAGCTGGGTCTTTAGGTAGTACTACGGCCAATTTTCTGAAGAACCACCAGACTGATTTCCAGAGCAGTTATACCAGCTTGCAAACCCACCAACAATGGAGGAGTGTTCCTCTTTGTCCACATCCTAGTCAGAATCTGCTGTTATGTGAATTTTTTATCTTAGCCTTTCTGACTGGTGTGAGGTGGAATCTCAGGATTGTTTTGATTTGCATTTTCCTGATGACTAAGGATGTTGAACATTTCTTTAGGTACTCCGTGGCCATTCAATATTTCTCAGTTGGGAATTCTTTGTTTACTTCTGTATCCCATTTTTAATGAAGTTATTTGGTTCTCTGGAATCTAACTTCTTGAGTCCTTTGTATATATTGGATATTAGTTCTCTATAAGATGTAGGATTAGTAAAGATCTTTTCCCAATCTGTTTGTTGCTATTTTGTCCTATTAACAGTGTACTTTGCCTTAAAGAATCTTTATAACTTTATAAGGTCCCATTTGTCTATTGATGATCTTAAAGCAAAAACTCTTAGTTCAGAAAAATTTCCCCCATGTTCAGAAGATGGAAAGGTCTCTCATGCTCATATATTGGCAGAATTAATATAGAAAAAATGCCCACCTTGTCAAAAGCAATCTATAGATTTGGTGCAATGCCCATAAAAAATCCAACTAAAATTTTCATTGAGTTAAAAAAGAACAATTTAAAAATTAATTTAGAATAAAAAAAAAACAAAAAAAACAAAAAAAAACAAAAACCAAACCCAAGGATAGTGAAGAAAACTATTCTCAACAGTAAAAGAACTACTGGGAAAAACACCATCCCTATTGTCAAGCTGTATTACAGAGAAATAGTGATGAAAACTGTATGGTATTGGTACAGAGACAAGAAGGTAGATCAATGAAATAGAATTGAAAACCCAGAAATGAACCCACCTACTTATGATCACTTGATCTTTGAGAAAGCTTCTAAAACCAACCAATAGAAAAATATGGAACTTTCAACAAATGGTGCTGGTTCAACTGGGGGTCAGCACATAGAAGAATGCAAATCAATCCATTCTTACTGTCTTGTACGAAATTCAAGTATAAGTATGGAACTCCCAGTGTAGGGAAATGTTAGGGGGCAGGAGTGGGGGGTGGGTGGGGAGGGTAACACCGTTCTACAAGATGGGGAGGGAATAGGATAGGGAGCTTATGTTTGGGAAATCAGGAAAGGGAATAACTTTTGAAATATAAATAAAAAATGCCCAATAAGAAAAAGAACCATCATATAAAACCAGATACAGTGAATCTAATAGAAGAGAATGTGGGAAAGAACCTTGAACACATGGTTTGCCCTCTTCTTAATCATCACCAATTAATTTCTTAGCTCCAGAGAGCCAGAATCAATTTTCACAGTAATCATTGTCTCTAAAGCCAGAGCTACATGGCTGAATCTGGTAAATTCTGCTGCTCACTGGTGATGGAACATGGTTTCCTTTTTCTCTTATATTACCACCAGCTTTCTTTTTTCCAATTCCTTCACTGCCCGAGTTTGGTTGTCCTAGAACTTGTTCTGTGGATTGATTGACCTTGTACTCAGAAATCTACATGCCTCTATCTCTTGAGTTCTTGGGATTAAAGTACACAACAAGTTCTAGGACCATCAGGCCATTATCATCAAGGTGAGAGCATGGTAGCCTCTGGGCAGACATGGTACAGGAGGAATAGAGAGTTCTTCTAAATCTGGCCACTAGGAGAAGAATGGTTCCTATTTGGTTAGGAGGAAAGTCTTATTGTCCACCCATACAGTGACACACTTTCTCCAATAAGGCCACTCTTACTTCAATAAGGCCATACTTCCTATTATAGCCACAACCTGTGCTAAATATATTGAAAACGCCACATGCATCTATTTGCATTCTTCTTTATTCAGACATACATTATAACCATTTGTTGAAGATGCTGTCTTTTTTCTACTGTATGTTTCTGGCTTCTCTATAAAAAATCAGGCAACTATTTTACATGTGTGTTGGATTCTTTTTCAGTCTTCAGTTGAATTGATCAATGCGTCTGTTTTCATGACAAGTGAATGTGGTTTTTATTACTATAGTTTTTTTTAATTGTTTTCGTTAACTTGAAACCTTTCACCACTTCTTTTATTGTTCACCATTGTTTAAACTCTTCTGGATATTTTTGAAATTATTTTTTAATTAACTAATTTTACATGCAAATGCTATGACCTCCTGGTCCCCTGTCAAAGATTCCTTCCTCACAAAGGTCTGTAAATCAATCTACATAATCTTCCATATAACAAAATGAAAAAAAAAAGCCTACATATTCTTCTCAATAGATGAAAGAAAGACCCTTGACAAAATTCAACATCCCTTCATGATAAAAATTCCTGGAGATAATAGGAATAGTAAGGACATACCCAAATATAAAATCAATTTACAGCAATCTCTTAGGCAACATCAACTTAAATATAGAGGAATTCAAATAAATTGCTCTAAAATTGGAAACAAGACAAGGTTATCCACTTTCTCTATACCAATTAATTGCTGTAATTAAAGGCTTAGCTAGAACAATACGGCAACTAAAAATGGACAAGTGTCAAGGGCCAGCCTCAGGTTTGATAGGGGTTGTGAGTGACAGGAGTAAACAAAAGACTTGAAGTTAAATCATAGGTTACAAATTGATTGACTATGTTCTTCTCCAGACCCACACCCAGAGACAGCCTATCTCCCAGGAGGACTTTTGTAACCAGGCTCACAGATGAGAACCCTGACACCAATACCTGCCCTAGCTAGGACCTCCACAGAGTCCATCAGATTTGGGATCTACGAACCCGGCCAGAGACACATTTTGCTTCTAATTGGCTATTCCACCCAGAGCAGGTAGGGTGCTTCAGACACCCTCCCTCACCCCGAGACAGCTTAATTTCCAGTAGATCTCCCATAACAAGTGTCACATTAAGACAACCCTGATTAGGGTCACAGAATAACCACTAACCAGAGACAGTACTGTTAGCCTACCAGAAGGCCAGCACTAACCTAGCTCACAGAACTCTACCTCTCTACAAGAGAGACAGGCTCCTGTCAAAGACAAGACCAATTAACACCAGAGATTACCAGATTGTCAGAGTTTAGTGCAAGAACATAAGCAACAGAAACTAATGCCACTTGGTACTATGAGAACCCAGTTCTCCCACCACAGTAAGCCCTGGATACACTAACACACTTGGAAAGAAAGATGCTGACCTAAAATTCCATCTCATAAAGATGATAGAGGAATTTAAGGGGGACATAATTAACTCCCTTAAAGAAATATAAGAGGATGGCAGTAAACAGGTAGAAGCCCTTAAAGTGGAAACACATTAATTCCTTAAGGAAATATAGGGGGGAAAAGTGAAAGAATTGAACAAAACCATTGAGTACCTAAAAATACAAATTGAAGCAATAGAGAAATCTCAAATGGAGGCAAATGTAGGATGAAAATCCTAGGAAAGAGATCAGCAGTTACAGATGCAAGCATCCCCAACAGTATATAAGAGATAGAAGAGAGAATCTCAGGAATACAAGATACCATTGAACTGTCAAACAAAATATGTGCAAAAAGCTCATAATCCAAAACATCCAGGAAATTCAGAACACAATGAAAAGACCAAACCTAAAAATAATAGAAATAGAAGAGAATGATGATTCACAATTCAAAGGACCAAAACCATCTTCAACATAATCATAGAAGAAAATCTCACTAACCTAAAGAAAGAGATGACCATAAATGTACAAGACGCCTGCAGAATATCCAACAGTTTGGACCAGAAAGAAATTCCTCCCATCACATAATAGTCAAAATACCAAATGCACAAAACAAAGAAAGAATACTAACAGCAGTAAGGGAAAAGGGTCAAGTAGCACATTAAAGGCAGACCTATCAGAATTACACTAGACTTCTCACCAGAGACTATGAAAACCAGAAGATCCTGGGCAAATGTTACACAGACCTAAAAGAACACAAATGTCAGCCCAGGCTACTATATCCAGCAAAATTCTCAATCACTGTAAATGGAGAATCCAAGATATTTCATGAAAAAATAAATTTAAACAATATATTTCTAGTATCCTAGCCCTACAGAGGATACTTAAGACAGCTTTACAGATTGCTCTCTCTGTGTATGTTTTACTCCAGGCAGCTTTCTCTTGCCATTCTAAAACTCTCTGGATAGCTCATGTCTTGCTGATCAAAAGCCCAGTTTTTTATTTACATAGTCATCATTATCTGATGACGGAATTGGACATCAAATGTTTTCCATTTGATTATTCAAAGTTTACTTCTGAGTATCCCATGAATCAGCATCCCATGTCCCTAGTCCCTTGATTCGTAAAACAGGATAAAAAACACATTTTTAACATTTCAAAATAATTCAGAGATCTGCTTGCCTTTGTTAAGAACAGAAAATAAGCTAGCTGGGTGGAACCCCACCCTGAAAGAACCATATCGACCATGCGTGGACCTGGACCTAAATTCCCTTTGTCCCAGGTACACCTTGAACAGAGGAATATGCCTGCATTTGTATCTGCCTATTTTTGTATCTTTCTGACAAGTTGACTCATAGTACAGTTGCCTCTGTTTTCCTAGGTCCATATATAATTCATATTGCATCATTATGTTTCACATAGTTGAGAAATTATGTTTTTGAATTAATGTTTTCCATGTACTTTCCCAAAGCCTTAAGAGGTATTCTGAAGAACATAGTATTCTACCATTTTGCTGATACAGTAGACATACCCTTGCCTCCTGGACTCCTGCTCTCTGTCATTATAAAGAAGTTATTAACCTTGGCATAGAGGACATTATTCACAGGAAGAATATAAAAATATGTACACTATTATATAAATAATACTTATGCCCACAGAAACCATCAATATACATGGAGGCCCATGCCTCGTTGGCTCTGTTCAATGAGTGGGAACCTTGTCACACTGTTCCTACCATGGTCAGGCCATACTCGGAATTAAACCAGATACAAGTGGGAAAAGATGCAGTCAAAGTGTCTTTATTTGCAGATGATATGATAGTATTCATAAGTGATCTTAAAAATTCTACTGAGAAGCCCATACAGCAAAATGGTTCAATACAAAATTAAATCACAAACATCACTAGCCTACCTATATACAAACAGTAAACCTCCAAAGGGGCTGGAGAGAAGGCTCAGTGATTAAGAGTATTAACTGTTCTTCCAGAGGTCCTGAGTTCAATTCCCAGCAACAACATTGTGCCTCACAACCATCTTTAATGGGATCAAATGACCTGTTCTGGTGTGTCTGAAAACAGTGACCATATACTCATATGCATAAAATAAATAAATCTTTTAAAAAAAAGGAAAGACTCACAACACTTTTGATAATTGCCTCAAATAATGTAATATCTTGTGGTAGATCTAACTGAGCAAGATCATATCTGTGAAGATAGAAGTTGAAGAAGATATTAGAAAATGGAAAAACCTGCCTAGCTCCAAATTGGGAGAATTAACATAGTAAAATGGCTGTCCTACATAAAGCAATGTACAAATTCAGTGCAACTCCTGACAGCCTTCTTTCTTATAGAACCTTTCCTGTAAGACTACCAGCCCAGGAATACTATCATCAATCCTTCCTTAGCAATCTCTAATAAAGAAAATACCTTTCAAACTTCCCTATATCTAGATCTTATGGGAACATTTTCTTAAGTGAGATTCTCTACACTCAGATGATTTTAGCTCGTATCAAGGTGAAATAAAAACAGCCAGTACAGACAAAATTAGAAATTCATTTTCATTTTTTTCAAACTACTCAAAAATTTTTCAAATTTTTACACTTGTGTCTTTTTATTAACTGTGTACTTTAATTTTATTAAAGTATTTTAGCATTAAGATGATGATATTACTTTTATGTTTCATTCTTTTAGCATATTATATTAAATCTTAATTTGTACATGTTGAATATTTTTAATCTATGATATTTATGCTTTTTGTCTTCCACTAATTCACAGCCTTAGGCATTTAATACATTCTTATTTTCCTAAATATAATACTTTATACAGCATTTTTTCCATTCAAAGTACTTTACTGGGAAACATATTCATTACTAAGCACATAAAACAGTTAATGCCTATTGATATCCTTAATTGTGATTGCTTTTAAAGCTGGAGGCTACTTATTGTGGCAAACCATTTTGTATAAATGTACCATTAATAAATGTTGCCTTAATTAAGTTTCAGATAGTTGTTAGCAGTCATCATATCTAATGTATACAGAGCGAAATATAAACTTATAAATGAAACTTGCATTGCAAAGATAATATGAGAAATGTATAGAGTTATGAGTAAATATATTGATATAAGCATATATGTATGTAAATACAGTTTATATATACTTATATATAATTACAATAAACTTACTTTTATAATAATCAAATGATTTATTTCCTTAACATTCATCCTGCAATTGTCAGATTATTTAACTTTAATAATTTTGAATTTTTCTTCTGTAAAATTGGCTCAGTCTACTTTTATCTAAAGTTAAATAAGCATATGAAACATTTGAAGAACCAAATCTGGACTATAAAGCTGTTCACAAGTGTTAGATTTTATTTTTTTTCTTGTTGCTATTTTATACTGTAGTTGTTAAAATGGCTTCTTTGAGCCATCATTCCTTAAATGGGTGGTTCAACTTGTCTGGGGATCAATTTCAATTTTTGATTATATTTATTGTTTGACATTCAATAGTGGTCTCATCCCCATTGTTCATACAAAATAGTCATTTTTTACACATGTAATATTTATCATTGTTTAAATATAATATAATCATTTTATAAATAGCAAAAACAGACCTAATGCCATAATATACCAATCTTGTGATTCTACAGCAAATATTTAGGCATCTGAACAAGTGCACTATTGTAATAACTGTAACTATCCCATAAATATCTCCAAAGAAATTTCGTTCTTTAATGCATCGTTTTTATACCTTTAAGTTATTTGAGGCTTTTAATATTTAAAAAACATTATTTAACATGTAACACTTTTAACCCTTTTCTGTTGCATTTTAAATATTACTCTACTCAATTAGCACATTTCTCAATATATATGATTTGCCATATATAAATTTTTAAATTTCAAATAGAACCTTGTGTTATTCACAGTTTTTATGTTTATTAGAAATGGAAAATATTGCCAGCAACAAACCACTGAACTGAGAATAGGACCTCCGTTGAAGGAATCAGAGAAAGAACTGGAAGAGCTTGAAGGGGCAAGAGACCTATATGAACAACAATGCCAAGCAACCAGAGCTTCCAGGGACTAAGCCACTAAAAGACTATACATGGACTGACCCTGGACTCTGACCTCATGGTAGCAATGAATATCCTAGTAAGATCACCAGTGGAAGGGAAGCCCTTGGTCCTGCCAAGACTGAACCCCCAGTGAAGGTGATTGTGGGGGGAGGGTGTTACTGGGGGGAGGATGTGGAGGGAACACCCATAAAGAAGGGGGGGAGGGATTAGGGGATGTTTGCCTGGAAACTGGGAAAGGAATAACACTCTAAATGTAAATAAGAAATACTTAAGTTAATAAAAAAAAAAAAGAAATGGAAAATATTTTGGTAACACACAAACACACAGATACACACACACACACACACACAAATACACACATATAGTACATGATAGGTAAGTTAAGCTGAATGAAATAATTGGAAAATTATTTTAATTATTTCATTTATCATTTTTCCCTATTTTGTTCATATTCACCATCCTTCACTAACTCTTTCCAGGACCATCTTCTCTCCACTATTTGGAACATTATTATCAAATGTCTGATTTTCTCTTGCCTTTTTTCTTCCTATGGCCTTACCAAGCAACTTGTTAATGAATATGGACAGGTAATTTAATGATGCAATTCAAATATCCCACAAAGGATGTTGTCCATTTTCTGAATATGTTGTGTTAGTCTGTCATTATAATTATCTACAGACTTTATCCTTATACAAGGAAAACTTGCAAGAAAACTAACTAGAAAATATCTTGAAGGGTTAAATTCAGTTATCAAATTGTGCTAGAAAAAATGTTCCATTTAATTTTTAGATTTATAATTAAATTATATAATCAATGCAGATTTTAGAAGATAGAACCATATGTATATCTGAGCCCCTTCCATTGGTAGTTTTCAACCTTCCCAATACTGTGACCCTTTAATAAAATTACTCATGTCCTTGTGACTCTAAACTTAAATTATCCCATAGCTATTTATACACTCTCATTTTACTGGGTTATAAATCATAATGAAAATATATGATATGGAAAATATATGTGTCCCCCCCAAGTGTTAGCAAGGTTGAGAACTGCTGCCTTAAATGGATAAGTAAGTACTACAAATATTGCTGGGAATCTTCATATGTTCAACTTCCCAACTTCAGGCTATGGTTTGAATTTTATGTTTCAGGAATCTATGACTATGAGCTGACTCAAAAAACATCTTTTCCCTAAAAATTCTCTTTCAAGTGTTCAGGGCTTTGTTTTTGTTCTTTAGTCCCTCTGAGGTTAACCAGGATCATCTGTGAAACCACAGTTTAGGGACTATTCTTTGGAGTCTTGTGGACAATCTGTAGATTCATACCTGTGAATAATGGCTTACCCTTCCTTGGAATTCAGTAGCCAATTTTTTTTCACGCGGAGCAAGATAGTCCTATCAGCTCTTCTACAATTTGTGATGGAATGACAAGTTTGTTTTTTTTTCAGTCATCTTCATATGCTGCTAAACTTTTATCTGAATAACATGATTTCTGACAAATATTTTCTATACTGGGAAGAAAACTAGACCCATTTTTAAGGGTTTAAATAACCTTTATCATTCATTTTAATCTATTTCAATTTCACTTCATTCTTTAGTTTTTCACCTAATATTCTTTTCTTTTACTGAAGTTCTTGTTGCCACGTTTACCAAATGAAAGACTTTTTAATGCCATTTTCTCCTTGTCATTTTCTAGTTGTAGTTAAGTAGGCAATTTCATGTTGTTCAACATATTACTGAATATTCTACTTTCTCTTTTATCTGTGCTTTTTTAAATTTATATTGCAGTATGATCAAAAGGACTCTTGTTTCTCTGGTGTTTCAATCATTGATAAATACTACAGAAAACACTATATGCTCTATAGAATTTTCATTTTAAATGTTCTGCCTGGATATTTTTTATCATGACTTATGTTTTCTTCTCATTAATTTTGTTTTGTTCAAGTAAATATTATATCATAATGAATATGTTTCCATGTTTTTGTTAAAGATTTCTTTCTGCTAATTGCAGCATGTCTGGTTTTCTGGGTCTATTTATATTGATTCAGATTTCTCCTACTTAATGATCACATTTGTCCTTTTCATCTCTAGTGATTATTTAATGTGTTATGCACATTTTGACTTTGTAATTATGATTGAATGATTTTTGTATTTGCTTAATGGGTGTTCAAATTTGTTTTAATAAGGAATTATTTAGAAGTTATACTTTTGATTGAATATTATTGTTATTATTAGAAAGTGTATAAAACCATACATTTTATCATGACATTTTTAATGTAGAAGGGTTTTTTATTCTTTTTTATTGGATATTATTTTATTTACATTTCAAATATTATCACCTTTCCCAGTATCTCATCTATAAATCCCCTACCCCATTCCCCACTTCCCATGCTTCTATGATGGTGTTCCCCCACCCACACATGCAACAACCCCTTTCTGGCTACCTGTCTAGGCATACACTCTTACACTGGGGAGTTGAGCCTTTGCAGGACCAAGGGCTTCTCTTCCCACTAGAGACCAACAAGACCATCCTCTGCTACACGTACAGCTAGAACCATGGGTCAGTCCATACCTATTCTTTGGATGGTGCTTTAGTTCCTGGGAACTCCGGTTGGTGGGTATTGTTGTTCTTAGGTGGTTGCAAACCCCTTCATATCCTTCAGTCCTCTCTTTAACTCATCTCAAGGAAACCTTGTTCTCAGTTCAATTGATTGCTGCTAGCATTCGCCTCTGTATTTCTCATGCTCTGGCTGAGCCTCTCAGGAGATAGCTTTATCAGGTTCCTGTCAGCATGCACATCTCAGATTCATTCTCTAGGTTTGGTGGCTGAATATATAAAGGCTGGATCCCCAGGTTTGACAGGTTCTGAATAGCCATTCCTTCAGTCTCTGGTGCAAAATGTGTCTATCACATATGTTCCTATCAATATGTTCCCTCTTTTAAGAAGGAATGAAGCACCTGCATTTTCGTCGACCTTCTTCTTGAGCTTCATGTGGACTATGGATTGTATCTTCGTTAATCAAAGCTTTTAGGCTAATATCCACTTATCAGGGAATGCATAACATTTGTGGGGTTTTGTGACCAGGTTACCTCATACAGGATGATGTCTTCTGGTTCCATCCATATGCCTATGAATTTCATGAAGACATATTTTTTTTATAGCTGAGTAGTACTCCATTGTGTAAATATCCCAGATTTCTGTATTCATTCCTCTGCTGAAAGGCATCTGGTCTCTTTCCAGCTTCTGGCTATTATAGATAATGCTGTTATGAACATAGTGAATTATGTTTCTTTGTTATATGTTGGAGCATCACTTCAGTATATGCCAAGGAGTGGTATAGCTGGGTTCTCAGGTAGTACAATGTTCAATTTTCTGAGGAACCTCCAGACTGATTTCAAGAGTGGTCCTTAAAGACAGATTTCTCAATAAATATCTAGATAAACAAACAAAAAAAACCACACAAATAAACAAAAGAGTAGTTGTACCAATTTACAATCCCACCAACAATGGAGGAGTGTTCCTCTTTCTCCACATCCTCTCCAGCATCTGCTGTCACCTGAGTTTTTGATCTCAGCCATTCTGAAAGGTATGAGGTGGAATCTAAGGGCTGTTTTGATTTGCTTTTCCCTGACGACTAAGGATGTTGAAGATTTTTTTAGGTGCTTTTTTGCCATTCAATAATCCTCAGCTGAGAATGTTTTGTTTAGCTCTGTACCCCATTTTTAATAGGGCTCTTTGTCTCTCTAGAGTCTAAGATCTTGAGTTATTTGTATATATTGGATATTAGCCCTCTGTGGGATGTAGGATTGGTAAAGATCGTTTCCCAATCTAGTCATTGTCATTTTGCCCTAATGATAGTGTCCTTTGCCTTACAGAAGTTTTACAATTTTATGAGGTCCCATTTGTCAATTCTTGATCTTAGAGCATAAGCCATTGGTGTTTTGTTCAGGAAATTTTCCGCAGTGCCCGTGTATTCAAGGCTATTCCCATTTTTTCTTCTATTACTTTGAGTGTATCTGGTTTTATGTGGAGGTCGTTGACCCACTTGATAACTTAAGCTTTGTACAGGATGATATGAATGGATTGATTTGCATTCTTCTACAAGCTGACTTCCAGTTGAACTAGCACCAATTGTTGAAAAAGTCATCTTTTTTCCACTGAATGGTATTAGCTCCTTTGTCAACAATCAACTGACCAGAGGTATATGGATTCACTTCTGGGTCTTCAATTTTATTCCATAAATCCACCTGCCTGTCCCTGTACCAATACCATACAATATTTATCACTATAAATAGTTGTAATACAGCTTGAAATCAGGGATGGTGATTCCCTCAGAAGTTATTTTATTGTTGAGGATAGTTTTCCCTATCTTGGGTTTTTGTTATTCCAATGAATTTGCAAATTGCTCTTTCTAACTGTATGAAGAATTGAGTTGGTATTTTGATGGGGATTGCATTGAATCTGTAGATTGCTTTTTGGCAAAATGGCCATTTTTACTATATTAATCCTGCCAATCCATGAGCATGGGATGTCTTTCCATCTTCTGAGATCTAAAATTCTTTCTTCAGAAACTTGAAGTTCTTGTCATAAAGATCTTTCACTTGCTTGGTTAGAGTCACAACAAGGTATTTTGTATTATCTGGGACTATTGTGAAGGGAGTCATTTCCCTAATTGCTTTCCCAGTTTTTTATCAGGCTGAGTAGTTTTTTGGTGGAACTTTTGAGGTCACTTAAGTATCCTATCTATCATATCATCTGCAAATAATACTTTGACTTTTTATTTTTCAATTTGTATCCTTTGACCTCCTTTTGTTGTCTAATTGCTCTGGCTAGTACTTCCAATACTATATTGAATAAGTAGGGAGAGAGTGGGCAGCCTTGTCTAGTTCCTGATTATAGTGGGATAGCTTCAAGTTTCTCTCTACTTAGTTTAATATTGGCTACTGGTTTGCTGTATATTGCTTTTACTATGTGTAGGTATGGTAATTCATGATATTTCCAAGTCTTTTAACATGAAGGGGTGTTGAATTTTGTCAAATGCTTTCTCAGCATCTAATGAAATGATCATGTGTTTTTTTTTTCTTTGAGTTTTTTAACATAGTAGATTATATTAATGGCTTTTCATATATTGAAACATCCCTTAATACTGAGGTTAAACCTAATTAATCATGGTGGATGGTTGTTTTGATGTGTTCTTAGATTAGGTTTGTGAGAAATTTTTGAGTATTTTTGCACTTATATTCATAAAGGAAGTTGGTCTAAAGTTCTCGTTCTTTGTTGTGTCTTTCAGTAGTTTAGGTATTAGCTTAATTGTGACATCATAGAAAGAATTGGGTAGTGTTCCTTCTGTTTTTATTTTGTGGAATATTTTGAACAGAATTGGTATTAGGTCTTCTATGAAGGTCTGATAGAATTCTGCATACTCCATATGGTCCTGGCCTTTTTTTTGTTTGTTTTTTTTTTTTTGTTTTTTTTTTTGTTTTTTGTTTTTTTGTTTTTTTTTGGTTGGGAGCCTCTTTTAGTAAATGCTTCTATTTCTTTAGGAGTTATGGAACAGTTTAACTGATCCTCATTTAAGTTTGCTACCTGTAATCTGTCTAGATAATTGTCCACTTCATCCAGATTTTTCATTTTTGTTGAATATAGGCTTTTATAGTAGGATCTGATGATTTTTTGAATTTCCTCTGAATCTTTAGTTATGTCTCCCTTTTCATTTCTGATTTTGTTAATTTGGACACACTCTCTTTGTCCTCTCGTTAGTCTGGCTAAGTGTTTATCTATCTTGTTGATTTACTCAAAGAACCAGCTCCTGGTTGTGTTGATTCTTTGTATAGTTCTTTTAGTTTCTCCTTGTTTGATTTCAGCCTTGTGTTTGATTATTTGCTGCTATATACTCCTCTTGAATGTATTTGCTTCTTTCTTTTCTATAGCTTTTAGGTGTATTTTTAAGCAGCTACTGTATGCAGTCTTTAGTTTCTTTTTGGAGGCACTCAGAGCAATGAATTTTCCTCTTAGCATTTCATTCATTTTGTACCAAAAGTTTGGGTATGTTGTGCCTTCATTTTCATGTAATTCTAAAAAGTCTTTAATTTCTTTCTTTCTTTCTTCCCTGACCAATTTATCATTGAGTAGAGTACTGTTCAACATCCATGTGTATGTGTGATTTCTGTCATTTTTGTTGTTATTGAAGACCAATGTTTGTCTGTGGTGATCTGATAGGAAACATGGGAATATTTCAATCTCCTTGTATCTGTTGAGGCCTGTTTTGGGACAGATTATATGGTCAGTTTTTGAGACGGTACCATGAGGTGCTAAGCAGAAGGTATATTCTTTTTTGTTTTAGTTTGAAATATCCTATAGGTATCTGTTAAATCTATTTTGTTCATAACTTCTGTTAGTTTCTACTTGTCTCTGTTTTTTTTATTTCCATTATCTGTCCATTGATAAAAGTGGAGTATTGAAATCTCCCACTATTATTGTGTGAGGTGCAATGTGTGCTTTGAGCTTTAGTAAGGTTTCTTTTATGAATGTAGGTGCCCTTGCATTTGGAACATAGATATTCAGGATTGAGAGTTCATTTTGTTTGATTTTTCCTTTAATGAACATGAAGTGTCCTTTGCTATCTTTTTTTTTTTTTTGATAACTTTGGTGTCGAAAGTCACCTTTATTTGCTATTAAGATGGCTACTACAGCTTGTTGGACCTTTTGATTGGAAAATTGTTTTCCAGCCTTTTACTCTGCAGTAGTTTCTCTCTTTGTCACTGAGTTGTGTTTCCTCAAAGCAGTTAAATGTCAGGTCCTCTTTACATATCTAGTCAACTTCTTTTTATTAGGGATTGAGTCCATTGATGTTAAGAGATATTAAGGAATAGCGATTGTTGTTTCCTGTTATTTTTGTTGTTAGAGCTGGAATTATGTTTATGTGTCTCTCTTCTTTTGGGTTTGTTGCAAGATTATTTTCTGGCTTTTTCTAGGATGTAGTTTCCCTCCTTGTGTTTCAGTTTTCCATCTATTATTTTTTGCAAGGCTGGATTTGTGGAAATATATTGTGTAAATTTGGTTTTGTTGTGGAGTATCTTCATTTCTCCAGCTATGTTAACTGAGAGTTTTACTGGATATAGTAGCCTGGGCTGGCATTTTGCGTTCTCTTAAGGTCTATGACCTCTACCCAGGATCTTCTGGCTTTCATAGTCTCTAGTGAGAAGTCTGGTGTAATTCAGATAGGTCTGCCTACATGTTACTTGACATTTTTTCCTTACTGCTTTCAATATTATTTCTTTGTTTTGTGCCTTTGTTTTTTAACTATTATGTGACAGGAGGAATCTCTTTTCTGGTCCAAACTATTTGGAGTTCTATAGGCTTCTTGTATGTTTATGCACATCTCTTTCTTTAGGTTGGGGAAATTTTCTTCTATAATTTTGGTGAAGGTGTTTACTGATCCTTTAAGTTGGGATTCTTCTCTCTCTTCTATACCTATTATCCTTAGTTTTTGGTCTTTTCATTGTGTCCTGGTTTTCCTGGATGTTTTGTGTTAGGAGCTTTTTGTTTTCTGCATCTTTTGATGGTTATTTCAATATTTTCTATGATTTCTTCTGCTTCTAAGATTCTCTATCTCTTGTATTCTGTTGATGAGGCTTGCATCTATGACTCCTGATCTCTTTCCTAAGTTTTCTATCTCCAAGGTTGTCTACATTTGTGATTTCTTTATTGTTCCTATTTCCATTTTTATATCCTGAATTATTTTTTTCAATTCCTTCTCCTGTTTGGTTGTGATTTCTTTTAATTTTAAAGGGATTTTTGTGTTTTTTCTTTAAGTGTTTCTACCTGTTTACCTGTGTTGTCCTGTATTTCTTTTAGGGAGTTATGTCCTTCTTAAAGTGATCTAACATCATCATGGTTTGTGATTTTTAAATCAAAACCTTGTTTTTGCAGGTGTGTTGGGGTATGCAGAGCTTGCTTTCGTGTGAGTATTGGGTTCTGATGATGCCAAGTGGCCTTCTTTTCTGTTTCATATGTTCTTGCCCTTGCCTTTTGACATCTGCTTATCTGTGGTGTTAGCTGGTCTTGCTGTCTCTGACAGTGGCTTGACTTTCCTGTAAGCCTGTTTGTCAGCACTACTAGGAGACTGGCTTTCTCTCAGGGATATCTGGGTACAGAGATCTATGTCACAGTGTCAGCTCAGGGAGCAAACATTAGTCAGAAGTATCCTCTCCTAGACTGCTCCTCCATTCCTGTGTCCTGAGGACTCTAGTCAGGTTCGTCTTGGGTCAGGAATGTGAGCCAAATCATGGTTTCACCTGTCGTCTTGGAAGTATCAGCACTTTTGAGAATCCAGTTCTCTCCCAGTGGGATCTGGGTACAGAGAGCTGTGGCACATGGTCACCTTCGGGCACCAGTAGAAGGTTTTCCATGGATGATTTCTTGTACTAATGACAGAATCCATTTACTCTTCAAGCTAAACTATAATCTTGTTGACATTTTGACAAAATATTTTTTACATTCACTTGTAATTTTAATATCATGAATTACTTATGAATTGGGGTATTATTAATTTTTGTTTTCCAGCCTATCAACATTTTTCAAAATATACATGGAAAATGGACTTAGACTTCATATTTAAGGTTGCTTTAACCACGTTTATGATATATTTTTTATTTGCAATTACCTTGACTCTGAATTACATTTTCTTTAGTTACTAGTTACCTTAACCTCTCTAAACCTTATCAGTATTTTGATGCCTCAATTATTTGTGTTTGGTTCTCTAAAGTTGTAGCACTATTTCAAATTAATGTAAGACTAAAGAAGGAAAATTGCTATAGTTATCAGTGTAGGGTTTTCTCTTTGCTAATGTACATCCTGTGTTGTCCTTCAATTCTCTAGTTATTAAGAGTACCTTAGTAAACTAGATCACTTTATAATACAGTTTTAAGTAAAGGAAAGAATTGAAGATCATATGTACTGTTCATTGTGACATTACTTGTAATTCAGTTAATTTGTGAAATTATTGACTTGATGAAGTTCAAAAATAACAAATATCAGGACTATACGATGACTATGCAGCCAAGTTTAGCTTAATTTTAAGGTAGTTTTTGGATTAATTCATTTTCTGAGTAAATTAAAATGTATCAGATATCTCTTCGATATTCTCCAAACACTAAATTCTATTTTACTCTTCTTAATATAACAACCTATAGATTCCAAGTAGCAAAGATATACATGTCATGTTACTAACAAACAAAACAGGAAATTTTAACATGCTTAATTAGTTTAGAGAATGTTTTAAGGAAAATTATAGAGAATGCTTAGAGAAATAGGCAAAGAATTAAAGATTCACATCAAAATAAAGGGAAATGATTTGTTTTTTTTCTTTTCTTTTATATTCTATTATTTAATATTTATCAATTATTTTATATATTTATATTTTAAATGTTGTATCTCTTTACTGGCATATCACTGCAAATCTCCCATCCCATCTCCTCCTTGTTCACCACCCCCACCAGCATCCCCCTTCACTGGAGCATCAAGCACCTTCCCTCCTATTGATGCCAAATAAGGCAGTCCTCTTTTACATATGCAACTTGAGCCATAGGTCCTTCCATGTGTACTTTGTATTTGGTGTTTTAGTCCCTAGGAACTCTGAGGGGTCCTGTTAGTTGATATTATTGTTCTTCCTATAGGGTTGCAAAACCCTTGGTATCATTCAGTCCTTCCCCTAACTCCTTCTGTGGGTTCCCTGTTCTTAGACCGATGGTTGTACAAGCATTCACATCTGTATTAGTCAGGTGATGGTAGAAACTCTCAAGGACAGCCATACAATGCTCTTGACTGGAAGCACTTCTTGGCATCAGCAATAGTTTCGGAGTTTGGTGTCTGGAAGGGATGAATCTCAAGGTTGGAAAGTCTCTGGATGGTCTTTCCTTCAGCCTCTGCTCCATTTTATGTTCCTACATTTCCTTTAGACTGGAAAAATTCTGTGTTAAAGATTTTGAGATTGGTGGGTGGCCTTTATTTCTATTCATTCTCCTGGCCCTATGGACTTCTCTCCTGTCTCTTCCTATACCCGATCCTGTCCCCCTCCCACACACACTTTTTTCTTTCTACCTCCCTTCTCCCAACCAAGTCCTTCTCTACCTTTGCTTCCATAATTACTTTGTTCCCTCTTCTAAGTGGGATCCAAATTTTGGCCTTTTTTCTTGGTCTTTGTCTATGGTCTGTGAGTTGTATCATGGGTATTTTGAGCTTTTGGGCTAATATCCACGTAACAGTGAGTACATACCATGTTTGTCAGTTTGGGTCTGGATTACTTCACTCAGGATGACATTTTCTAGTTCTATCCATTTGCCTATAAATTTCATGAAGTCATTGATTTTAGTAGCCAAGTAGTACTTCATTGTGTAAATGTACTACATATTCTGTATCCATTCTTCAGTTGAGGGACATCTGGGTTTTTTCCAGCTTCTGAGTATTATAAATAAGAACTCATATGAAGACCAAGCTGTACATATGCTACATATGTGCAGGGAGGCCTACCTAGGTCTAGCCCACGTACATTATTTGGTTGGCTGTTCAGACTCTGAGAGCTCCATTAACTGGCCCAACTTGAGACCCATCTCATGGGCACGCAGTAATTCCTGACATTATTAGTGAAATTCTGCATGCTTGCAGACAGTAATCTAATATAGCTATCCTCTAGGAGGCTCCAACCAGCAGTTGACTCTGACAGATAAATACACCCACAGCTAATAGTAGATGGAGCTTGTGAACACTTATGAGTAAATGGGGGTGGGGGGAAATTGCAGCCCTAAGGGGATGGGAACCCCACAGGAAGACCAACAGAGTCAACTAACCTGGATCCGTGGGGCTCTCAAAGGCTGAATCAAAGACCATACTCAGGCTATACCTTGTCCCCCGCACACGTAAGTAGCAGATGTGCAGCTTGATCTTCACGTAGGTATTAAAGAACTGGAACTGGGCTTATGAGCGGGATTTATTCATCTAACAGGTATTTCTTATGTACCATCAGTGGAAAAGGATGCACCTAGCCCTCTAGACAATTGATGTGCCAGAACATGGGATCACAGGAAGACCACAGGAAGACCAACAGAGTCAACTAACCTGGATCCGTGGGGCTCTCAAAGGCTGAATCAAAGACCATACTCGGGCTAGACCTTGTCCCCCGCACACGTAAGTAGCAGATGTGCAGCTTGATCTTCACGTAGGTATTAAAGAACTGGAACTGGGCTTATGAGCGGGATTTATTCATCTAACAGGTATTTCTTATGTACCATCAGTGGAAAACTTGATGCACCTAACCCTCTAGACAAATTGATGTGCCCAGAACATGGGATATTCAGGACTTCCTTCCCCACTTAGAGGAGTAGGGAAGGGGTTTAGGGGGAAGAATTGTTGGGGGATGATTGGGAGGGTAAGTGAGCAGTATATAATGTGAATGAATAAAAATATCAATTAATAAAATAAAATAAATCGATAGTATTAAAAAAGATGTTTTTGTTTACCCCAAATTCATCCAAATCTCTCTTTACCACTCATTTAACTTCATGCCTTTTCTTATTTCCTTCCTTCCTTTCTTCTTCTTTCTTTCATCTATTGTTTCTTTTCTTTATTTCATTTTTAAAACCAAACAGAAAGCATATAGAAAAACCTGACTAACAGAGAAACCAAAATATACATCCTGAAGGCCAATGAAACTAAAATAATAAATAAATGAAAGAAAGAAAGAAAGAAAGAAAGAAAGAAAGAAAGAAAGAAAGAAAGGGAGGAAGGATGAAAAGAAAGAAAAAGATTGCTCAGACAACAGAATATGAGCAAAAATTTTCTGGAAAGATACCTTTGAATTCCTTCTGTGTTGGACATTTACTCATGCATATTGTAAGATTTTAATACATTTCTCTATGTTAAATTTTGTCCTAGATCCATAGATTATCTAGTATTGGGTATTTGGCCTTTCTTGGAGTGTCAGTCAAGGATTTTGTCACAAAGATTAGGCCTTAAATCCAATTAGAGTATATTTGGCTACTCCTACAATTATTGTCCCATTACTGCACCAGCATATCTTTCAGGAAGGATACTTTTATAGGTGACGGAGTCTATAGCTGGTAGATCAATAACATTCTCGTAGTGGACAAAGTAACTTCCAGTAACATAAAATTTATCCAGTAGCTATGACGCTTCTAGTCATGTATGAACTCAAGTTCCCCATATCACTTGAATTTGGAATTGTATTCTTTGGCAATGAGACTTTACCAAACTCTGTTTATTTGCTCTATTTCAACTACATTTGGTTATCCAATGTATTTTGATAATATTTTTCTCCTCCTCTAACTTTCTAGACACTCTACAAATCTCTACTGATTCAATTTTATGAGCTCTCTCTGTATCTTCTCTCTCTCTCTCTCTCAAACCCCCCAAAATAAAATCAAATAAATAAAAAAGAAATGAGAATAAAAACAGAGAAAGATAGATTAACAAACAGTAAGAAAAAAAATACAAAATCAAAAAGTATAAAAGGTATATTCTCTCTCTCTCTCTCTCTCACACACACACACACACACACACACACACACACACACACTCATACACAAACCAAAAAGAAAAATAAACTCAAAATACTGGAGGCCATTTTGTGTTAATCAACTAATTCTAGGTATTGCATATTTCCTGAAATGTGTTTGTTATATCCAGTGACACTTAATTGACCTTAATGGGAGGGATTTGGTAAAGACATCAGATGTAAGTTGGATGCTTAAAACCTTCTAAATTTCTGCATATTGTCCAAGTGCTGGTCTCTAATATCTACTGCAAAGTCAGTACTCTTTTTTCTCTGTTTGATTACTATAATTTTCTTTTCATAAGTTATTTTTCATTTTCTCCCATTTAATATTTATGGAACTTTCTAGCTATGAAATCAAATGACCAGAGTATACATTAAGCCAAGCCACAGTATCTGTGATATGAAAAAAATAAAAATATTTATGTAGGCCCAAATTTACCTCTACCTCTAGGATTCTGTATAGATTCTTCAGGGATGAAATTTTATTTTAATTTCTTTTGACACTTATATATAATTATAATTATGATATTTAAAATTTATTAAAAATCAAAGAAAATCTGGTACTATAAAACTGTTCATTTTAGAGAAATTAAATTGTGAAATCTGATAGTTAAACTTTGAGGGAGGGAAAAGGAAGTGTAATGGTAATTTGTTCCCATCAGAAGATAGAATTATCCTTCAAGGTTGAGTGGATATAATTGGCCCACATATAACTCTCTTGACAAATAGTGCCTTCAGGCAGTGTGGCTGTAATAATTGTTCAATTACATACTTTTAGCTTTCAAATGACCAAAGCCATTATTATGCATCACATTAATAGATATACAGACATATTTTAAGCACATGGATTAAATGCTTCCTTTTTCCTTTGGAGGTTGAGTTTAGCTTGGAAATTAAGCTATATTATAATTATGAATAATTTTTGGTAATTGTAATTTAATTCCCTGTAATCTAATAATGATGATTACTCTCTAATCAAATGATTTTACCAAATGCAATTTCAGTCATACAATCAGACTACAAGAGTGATTCTTGTGAGTGTAGTAAAATCAGTAAAATGTATTTATTTTGTTTTAAAGTAACAGTTGAGTATTTTAATAGTAAACATCTAATATATGAAATGTGATCATATTTATGGGATTTTAGATATTTAAAGTAATTGAATGATGGTATTTTTATATACTTGTTTTGTGTCAAATATGATTATTGCAAAAATTCTAACATATATATATATCATTATTATTAATGGAGAAGCTGCTACTTTGAGTGTAATTTCCTTGGTTTATTAATATATTACTTGTATTGAATATACTGGTTACATAAATGTTATTTCTATGTATCTTTCATGAATATGGATATAATTGACTTATAATTGTATTTTTCTTTAACGAGTATATCTTTTAAGCATAATACCATAGTATTACCATACATAATGAATGACTTAATTCACTTTCTGTATTCTAACAGAAAAGTATTTTTACCTCTCCCATTTTAACCCTAAATGAAAAGTAGTTTCACAAAACTGTTAAAGTACAATCTGTGGCACTTATTTTTATTTCTATAGATGACAGATTCTTAATTGATATAAATAGACATTGAAATTATAAGATGAAAAGAGAAGCATCATAATGAATTACATGATAAAAATAATGAATCATCAGTAAGATTGAAAGGTTAGAATTTTAGAAGTTAACCAAAATAATATCAATGGTTTAAAGATAAGAACAAGGTTTTGTATCAAAAACTTAAAGCTATTATGACCAAGGGTTTTTTGGATTTTTATTTTTATAGTAAGCTGATATGTCACTCTTATCAAGAAAATCCTGTTAAAATAATTCTCTTGTATCCTTTAAAAGGATCTCAGTAGGATTTTGTGTGGGTTGTTTGTGTGTGCGTTTGTGTATGTGTGTGTGTGAGTGTGTATGTGAGTGTATACTACATTCAACTATTTGTTTATGTAAATATCAACACATTTTATATTTAACCATGGGCTCTTTTGCATTAGATGTTGAAAAATGCCTCACTGTTTTTTGCCCAGTTCTTACATGTTACATATATTTGAAAACAATTTTATATACAGTATCTCATTTGACATACTTTAACTTTTCATTCATTTTAAAATTGTGTGCATAAAAGTAATAATCTTTCTTCATTTTTATTTAGCACTCTCGTTTAGAACTTAATGTAATGGTCCTTCAAATAAAGTACATTAATAATTTATTTGGAAAAAGCTGCAAGAGGTAAATTCTAATGCTTAATATACCAGTATTGGAGATTCAGTTCATCTGTAGAGTTCTTGCCACGCAAGTGTCCACCTTTGGAATAGAATGGAAAGGAGAGGGACTCATGAACTATTACAAAATGATGTGAAAGGAGAGTCAGTTTTCGTTTGGATGAGTTCCTTAAAAGGCTATTGATATTTCATTAGATGACACTAGATCTATACATGTACTAGAAGTAGACTTCATGGACTCAGTGGAATAAAACAAAACAAAACAAAAGCATGATACTTGGAGTAAAGAGTGATGTAGAGGTGAAAATGCATTTTACGGATTTATGAAAACTTCAAACATCAAAAGTCAACTTAATTTATTATTAATGATAATATTCTCCAAATAGGTATAAAAGAGAATAGTATGAAGGTAATAAAAAATGTACATTATAATAAGAAAAAGTATATTATATATGAAAATTTGAAAGGATAGATATAAAAATGAATAATTTTGCATTATCTATGGTTTATCAATTAAATACATTTCCACTTTGACAAAATATGCTGCTCAGTATTAGTATGTACTTTCTAAAAGGTAAGGATATATATTTGTGAGTATGTGTATGTGTGTACACAAGGTGTATGTACCATAAAACACATGTGCAAATATATATATGGTGAGTGTATACATATATATATATATATATAGTATCCACAACAGGGTCAAATGTTTTTTTAAATGACATCCCAGAATAAGCATATAAGCATAATTTGCATTTAGATCCAGTCATTAATGTTACATATGATCACATGAGTTGCTTTTCATCCATTCTTACTTTTATTCTTGTAAAAAATTTGAGGACAAAGTGAAATAGAGGTATGTGTATACAAAAAAGAAATGCTGCATGCCTTATGAGGAAAAAACTGAAAATAAACATCCTAAAGAAAAGAGAATCATTAATATCAGAAGGAAATTATGCCAATGTCTAGATCTTGGGCTTCTAACTTCCAGAACTGTTGTTTTAAGGATCCTCACATTTTATACGTTACATAGAAGTCAGTCTACACATGCATGAATATTTTTTAGACAAGTCATATAAAGTACTATATATAATATATATATATATAAAATTTTATTTCAATTGTCAAATATTTGTGAACAAGAGCATAAATAATAAAATCTAAATTGTACTAGTAGAAATATATATATATATATATATTATGACATACAAGCACAATTAAATAATATTGTTTCAGTGTTAGTAAGTTGAGTGGAATAATCTATAGTTTTGAGCATAAAATTTAATATATTAAGTAAAAATAACTTATATGTAGATGCAATTTCATGTCATTAATGTATTTTATAATGTACAATTAAAATCTACCAGTATATAATATTGGCTTATACTATAGTATTTATTTTGCATATATATTTATAGTATTATTTTTGATGAGTATAGGAGAATTTAAGTGAGAAAAGGATAAACAAATTTAAGCAATTCTCCATGTTGATTATGTAGACTTTAAAAGGAGTAACAGTTATTTTCATTTATATATAGTAAGTTCTTTACTCTTATGATATTGGGGTTATTTGTTTCCATTTTTAACACATTTTAATAAACTTTCTGTGAATGTTTGGACAATAAAACACATTAGATAAATGAGTGTATTGTGTAATTTTAGAAATATTAAGACTTTTCTCATTGACCTCAAACTAAGCTATTGCTGTATACATTTTATACATATCCTCTAAGAGTTCTTATTTCAATTTCTCTGATTCTGCAGGGTGTTATGATTTTAAAAGGCCAATTATATCACTTTAAAACAAAGAGGGTGTGGGGAATACCTCAGAAGCAGAGGTCGGGGGATGGGATGGGGAGCTTTATGGAACCAGGATGACATTTGAAAATGTAAATAAAAAATTATCCAACAACAAAAGAAAAAAAAACATAGCATCGCGTGGCACTTCTCACAACAAAGTGGTCATTGTCCCAGGAAACATTGGTGAGATATATTTTGGTTCGTCATTTATTGAGAATCTGTAGTTACTTTCACTAATTAGTGTTCTGTCCTTATTATTCTCTGAGATAAAGAATAAGCCTTTCTGAAACGCAATGATAGGTGGGAAATGTTCAGCAAAAGGAAGAACACTATTGGGAATTTCTCAGCAAGTTACTAGGTAAGCACAGAACTTCTAATTTTTTCTTAGAGTAGACTAATGCATGCAATGCACTAAGCTTCTCTTGAAGTTTAAAATTAGAGTTGTTCTTCTTCAAAATGCAAGTTTGCAATCTACCTCACAGAAAGGTGGTATTGTAGTAATTTTCCAACCTTTAAAAAAATCGATACTCATTTCTAGTCCCATCCAGCCCTTCCCAAGTTTGCATTTTTGACATTTTTGCAAAATTATCTCCTAGCATCTCTGTAGTAATACACATTGATTGCAACACACTTGATCAGAGACAAAGCAATAAACTGCAGTCCCTGATGCTGCTAAAGTCAGCAAATAACCAGTTATGGTTTCATTTTCTATTTTTGCTTTTTAGGCTTTTTTTTTTTTTTTTTTTTTTTTTTTTACAACATTGAACTGGTTTGCTTTTGTCACACCAGGCTTTGCTAAACCATCTAAGCTACCTTCATTATCTCAAATGTTAATAATTGCATTTCAATAATGGCTTTCATTAAAGTGCCTCCAGGAGCTTATCACACATCAATTAAGGTACAGCACGCCCCTGTGCAGCAGGTCAGGATTATTATATCCTCTGAGACACAATGAGGTTACTGACTGAAGGTCATGGAGCAAATTAACTATCAAGTAAGTAGCAAAGAACCACAGTTCAAACTGAACTCTTGTTTTTTCTTAATATAAAAACTGAGTTTCTCAATTTTATCTGTATTTCAAATAGTCTTTGATTAGAACTGAAGAATAAATTCAAAACTCAAATTGTATAAATCTAAAATATAGAAATTTACATAGTTTAAACAACTGTGATCTACATAGATTGAACAGCTAATGTCAAAACTTTTACACCTTGCCAGGATTTTTTATTCCTTGCATATGAAAGTGCTTGCAAGGTATTTGGATCTGAAACATTAATACTGACAATTATCCTTAAGTATAATTTTCTCATAAACCCTCTAAGTAAGATTGCACTTATATGTCGGTTAATTTCTTCCCTCCACTCACTCTTTACTTCTAGATGTCAAGTAAGTAATCAGGATTACACACTCTGAATAGCTAATCACTGTCATACTGTGGCAGAGCTAAAATAAGTAGTTGATAAAGAAATAATTGCGTCTTGATGGAGCCGTAACTGCTAGGGAAAGTATGTCTTTTTGATGGGCACTTTATTACAGAGCACTATAACATTTACTCTGGAAAGAAAGTTGCTAGAAAACCACTAGAAAAGTGAAATTAAATGATGGAAATTTTTAGACACATTACTGCACTCAGTCTCAGGGCTTGTTAGTCTAGAAAGATAAAAGTAAAGTGAGGTATGGTAAAGGTTTACGATACAAAGAATTGGATTTCAAAGTTTTGATGGCCTTCCCAAAGAATTATATAATACTTTGAATCCAAAACATGTATACTAGAGTCATTGGATATATTCTCTTGGAAAAAATGAAAAAAATAGTGTGGCAAGCATTTATTAATGGGGGAGAAAACCCACATTTCTGAAAATGTGGTGAACCTTGCTGTTCCTATGGAGACAGGTATTCTAATAAATTTATGCCTTAATAGTAGATATTGAACATTATATGTTTCTAAGGTTATTATTCAAGCATAGTATATAATTGATTTGAACTAGTCATTGACTATGTTAAGGCAATTGAGCACTATTTCATTCACAACAATGAAAATCTCTTTTGTCACATATATCATCAATCTCTACAGCACAGTTATGTTCTAGCAAAGAAGTTTTGCACATTTTGCTGTTGAATGTGAAAACTAGGCTAGTTTTTAGACAGCCTTTCATAACATTGCAGTTTATTCAATTTAAATATTTATTTCATTCATTTAAACAATGCCAATGAATTATCTTCTTCTTCCTGTGGTTTATTTATGCTGCTGACATTTCCGTGCATCATAGTTTCATATATATTTCTTAAAACCACTCAACTGAGAAAAGGTTTAAAAAATTAACATGGACATCTAAGTTGCCAGAAAACGAAATGGTTGAATGAGATGCACATCTTTAGTACTATATGCTTATTAAATATCTATAGGAGAAATTATTTGATATCTATAGGACAATTTTATAATTGAAAATGACCTTAGTCCTCAATCTATATTTAATGACATTGGACGAACCTGAATATCATAGGCAGGAATATATAAAGATGAGAAAGGGTATGGATTTTTTCAATTCTAACTTAATATCTTGTATTTAAATATTACAGACCAATCTGATACATAGGAATAACTTCTCAATACTTACTTTCTTAAATTTCATTCGAAAAGACATGATTCATGTCTAGCTCAACAATAAATAGGAAAAAACTGTGAAGGTTGGGCAGTCAGAGCTTGGCAGTACATGCAGACCAGGAATTCCAAAACATGGACCAGAAGAAAAGATCAAAACCAACACCGGGCAGAAGTGGTCCACAGCCAAAGGTTTTCAAACTTCCTGAAAGAAGACACAGTTCTTAGGGAAGGTAGAAAATGCACCAGGCATTTGGTGTTTCACAGAAGGCATGGGAAGCAGCAGATGAGAGGACTAGACAAAATTTGGCTTGGCTCAGTTCAGGGAATCCAGCCTTGAGAGCCACACACGGAGATAGTAGAGGAGACAACAATCAGGAGTGTACTGACCCTTAGATATTGAAAGGTAGAACAAATAGAAACCCAAGATACAATTCACAGACCACACGCAGTTCAAGAAGAATGAAGACCAAAGTGTGGATGCCTCAGTCCTTCTTGGAAAGATTGGAACAAAATATCATAGAATAAAATCTACGGAGACAGTGAGGACAGATACTGAAGGAAAGGTATATCTAGAGATCGGTTTCACCTGAGTATCCATCCCATATACAGTCCCAAACCCAAGAACTGGGGATGCCAAGAAGTGCATGCTGCAGGGCCTGATATAGTTGTCTTCGAGAGATTGCCAGAGCCTGACAAATATGGAGGTGGATGCTTGTAGCTAACCATTGGAGTGAGAATGAAGTCCCTAATGAAGGAGTTAGAGAAAGGGACTAAAACACCAACCAAAGAGTACACCACTGCAATGTGTACTACCAGAAATTAATTATCTAGTAATGGACTCTAATGAAAGTGACCTGGAAGTATGTCCATAGAGTTCAGAACATTTACTGAACTATTTTCAACACTGTCATAAAAGCTATGAATATACTTCAACAGAAGAAAAATGAGACTGACATGACATAAGAATGTCAATCTAAAATACTCAATAAATTACAATAAAAAGAATTGTAGATGAAAACAGAAACTGAAATAATGCCCAACATTAAAATCTCCCTTAGCCAAATAAAACCTATTGTGGAATACCACACTGATAGAATGTTTCATATTGAAAACAGAGATTCAGGCTGTAAGAGAAAGTAAAGGAAATAAATAATTTAGTAAAGACCTATGGTATTTATAAACAGAAAATGGGACAATGTTCGAACAT
Source organism: Rattus rattus (assembly GCF_011064425.1). Classification (NCBI taxonomy): domain Eukaryota; kingdom Metazoa; phylum Chordata; class Mammalia; order Rodentia; family Muridae; genus Rattus; species Rattus rattus. The sequence goes on from NC_046172.1 coordinate 111,369,803, forward strand.
CATGAAAAGATGTTCTGTTTGCTATCTCTTTACTTAAAAGGTAGTTTGATGCTTTTAATAGTGCTTTATTTTTTTCCAAATTGCTTTGAGTATAATTATGTTTTTTCTTTTAGAGACCATTATCGCATCATTTTCCCAATCTCCATCCCACTCCTTCACAAATATTTACCTCTCCACTTTCATTTTTAACTACAATTTACTCTTTTGCTACATATTCACCTTCTAGACTGACAAAAATTTTATGAACCAAAAGTTATATAATAGTGGTATTGTCCATATACGTCCCATTTAATTCATGCTTTATTCAGAATATAGAAAGTTAGTTTTCTAATTCCCTATATAATATGACACAAACACTCTACTAGCCCTATTACCTGTTTTAAAATTGTGTGTGTGTGTGTGTGTGTGTATGTATGTGTGTGTGTGTTTATGACTTGCTGTTTATAGAAGTCAGAGATCCATCTTGCAGGAATCAGTTCTCTCCTTGCCGTATGTGTGTTGTTAGGATATAACATGTATAATTATATTTAAAGGCAAACAAATTTCTCTGGCAGTCATTCTTTGTTAAAGATACCTATTCTAACCTTTGTGTTCTTTTCTTGGTCTTCCTATGGTAACATGTATGAAGTTTGTTAAGTGTTCTGTGATCTCTTCCCTAAAATGTGTAGACCTTAATGTTTCACAATTTAGATCTCTGGTTAGACATTACTTCTCCAGAAATATTTGAAATATCTATCAAAATAATACTTCTAAGCATACTGTTTCATTGATATTTTATAACTGTTTTACTTCAAGACCCTGATGAGAATACTATCACTTGTTTTGTTCCTCATCAGAAAATGTAAACTCTAATCAGAATTAGAATATTCTCTTGAATATTTGCAGCATCAATGCCCAGATTAATATGGAGCATCTGATATCTGCTCAAGAAATATTTGATAAATGGATATGACGAAATTGGTTGTTATTTAGTCTTTAAGATTTTAAACCAAAAAGAAATTAATATTGGAAAATAATAAAATAATTCATATCTCTCTTTACTTATTCTGTTTCTTCTCTAACACTTCAAATGCTTACTTCTCTATCTAAGTTTTATAGAACTATATTGTGTGTATTATAAAGATTCTTTATTGATAGTAAATGTACCTTTGCATTATTGTGATTTATAATTTAAGGAAATATTTAACATTTCTTTGAGCATAAAAGAAAACATGAATATTACATATTTTATTGGGATATGAACGTAATCATCTTTATAAACTCTAGGACATCTGATTTTACCCTCGTTCTCATTAGGTTACTTTACCTAGAAGAGAAAATGGAAATGCTTTCTGCTCCATGGTTTCAGATGTCCTATTGACTTGAAGAAGCCATCTTACATGGCAAAGATTATTAAATAAAGTGAGAATATATGAATAGTTTAAGAATAGCTATTATTGCTAAGTAATTCTCATTTATTACATTAGTCACTTATGACTAATAACTGCATTGTAAATGTTCGTGGAACATTTTCTAATTCCACATCTGTTCAATCTTCCTATCATGACATATATATGAAAAATAATTGAATAACATGCACTTCATATCAATTTTTATTTATTTATTTTTTTTTATTATTATTAACTTGAGTATTTCTTATATACATTTCGAGTGTTATTCCCTTTCCCGGTTTCCGGGCAAACATCCCCCTCCCCCTCCCCCTCCTTATGGGTGTTCCCCTCCCAACCCCCCCCCCCTGCTTCCCCTCCCCCCAAACGTCTAGTTCACTGGGGGTTCAGTCTTAGCAGGACCCAGGGCTTCCCCTTCCACTGGTGCTCTTACTAGGATATTCATTGCTACCTATGAGGTCAGAGTCCAGGGTCAGTCCATGTATAGTCTTTGGGTAGTGGCTTAGTCCCTGGAAGCTCTGGTTGGTTGGCATTGCTGTACATATGGGGTCTCGAGCTCCTTCAACCTCTTCCAGTTCTTTCTCTGATTCCTTCAACAGGGTCCTGTTATCAGTTCAGTGGTTTTTCCTGCTGGCATCGCCTCTGTATTTGCTGTATTCTGGCTGTGTCTCTCAGGAGGCGTCTGCATTCACATTTGATCATCCATCTTGGGTTTCATTGTTCTAGGCATCTAGGGTAATTCAAGCATTTGGGCTATTAGCCACTTATCAATGAGTGCATACCATGTATGTCTTTCTGTGATTGGGTTAGCTCACTCAGGATGATATTTTCCAGTTCCAACCATTTGCCTATGAATTTCATAAAGTCGTTGTTTTTGATAGCTGAGTAATATTCCATTGTGTAGATGTACCACATTTTCTGTATCCATTCCTCTGTTGAAGGGCATCTGGGTTCTTTCCAGCTTCTGGCTATTATAAATAAGGCTGCGATGAACATAGTGGAGCACGTGTCTTTTTTATATGTTGGGGCATCTTTTGGGTATATGCCCAGGAGAGGTATAGCTGGATCCTCAGGCAGTTCAATGTCCAATTTTCTGAGGAACCTCCAGACTGATTTCCAGAATGGTTTTACCAGTCTGCAACCCCACCAACAATGGAGAGAGTGTTCCCTTCTCCAAATCCTCGCCAGCATTTTTGTCACCTGAGTTTTGATCTTAGCCATTCTCACTGGTGTGAGGTGAAATCTCAGGTTATTTTTGATTTGCATTTCCCTTGACCAACGGGGATGTTGAACATTTCTTTAGGTGTTTCTCGCTATTCGGCATTCCTCGGCTATGGAATTCTTTGTTTAGCTCTAGACCCCATTTTTTTAACAGGGTTATTTTGTCTCCCTGCTGTCTAACTTCTTGAGTTCTTTGTATATTTTGGATATAGGGCCTCATCTTTGTAGGATTGGTGATCTTTTCCCAATCTGTTGGTTTGCCGTTTTGTCCTAACCACAGTGTCCTTTGCCTTACAGAAGCTTTGCAGTTTTATGAGATCCCATTTGTCGATTCTTGATCTTAGAGCATAAGCCATTGGTGTTTTGTTCAGGAAATTTTTCCAGTGCCATGTCATTTCCAAATGCTTCCCTAGTTTTTCTTCTATTAGTTTGAGTGTATCTGGTTTGATGTGGAGGTCCTTTATCCACTTGGACTTAAGCTTTGTACAGGGTGATAAGCATGGATCGATCTGCATTCTTCTACATGTTGACCTCCAGTTGCACCAGCACCATTTGCTGAAATGCTATCTTTTTTTCCATTGGATGGTTTGGCTCCCTTTGTCAAAAAATCAAGTGCCCATAGGTGTGTGGGTTCATTTCTGGGTCTTCAATTCTGTTCCATTGGTCTATCTGTCTGTCTCTGTACCAATACCATGCAGTTTTTATCACTATTGCTCTGTAATACTGCTTGAGTTCAGGGATAGTGATTCCCCCCTGAAGTGCTTTCATTGTTGAGGATAGTTTTAGTCATATCAATTTTTAAATCATGAAATACAACCTAATTTTTCAAATGTATCCTCTCCTAAATTGACATAAACAGTGTTTGAAATATATCACTAAGCAGTTTAATTTTCAATTAATTTTACAATATAGCAAACTTCACAATATTATACCAATTATAATATTAATTTTACAACTGAGATTTAAGAAATGTTATTTTCCTTAATGAGTATTTATTTAGCTGTATGGCTACACATATGTTCTAGTTACAGCTATTTTCAAATTATGCTAGTGAAAAGGATATTTAAAAATTTTCATTGTTGGCTTTATAGCATGAATCTCATTGGTCTCCTTTTCAATGAGTTTCCATTTTCTGTTTTGAGAGAGGGCATACTTTTAAACTGGAAACTCTTTTAACTTGTTCATCAAATACTTCCGTCTTCTGCTTCTGTATCTATAATGTTTATCAACAGAAATTTTATATTTCAGCAATTATATGGTTCTTCCAGTCCTTACGAGACACCTAGCTTTTTCTCCTCTAACAATTTCTTTCAAAGGCCTAGGAGAAGTTTCTAGCTCTGTTTGTTCTCTTTCCTTACACAGTAAAATAAAAATTCATCATCTATAAATAATGATATCTATATAAGTGTGTCAAAGTGGTTATATTCTAGCTCAAAAATTGTACCAAGTGCATGTTATTCATTAATATTATCACATGGGTAAAATATGAGTCAAAAGAAATATGTATATTTTCTGTTGCAATCTAGGCTTTTAGTATTAAATTAACTTATGTGTTACTATTTCAATTCATTCTAAAGCATGAAAAAAATTAACAACTACCCACAATTGTTAATCTAGAGACATCTTTATTTTGAACCCTCAGGCTTATTATTTTTACTGATATTTACTATTCCCATTCATATTTCCTATATGTATATCATCAAAAATAAATGAACAGTGATAAACCTTTAGGTAAAATAATATAAAATTTATGTTAACTTTATAAATTAGGGAAATATGTAAATTAATTTACATACATATTCCCACTAGAAAAGTGAACTAGATATAAATACTGAGAAAAGTAGAGGTCATTTATTACAATGACAAAAAGAAAGCCCACAGACACTTGATATATTCCCTGTAAATTAAATGTAAATATACAAATAAATTTTTCTGGAATCATCTGAACCAATAATGTAAAACTAAATAGAAACCAGTAACTTAAACATATCACAAATAAGGTTATTTATAAGCTAAAAAAACAATATCTCATAGACATATACAGACCATCCAGGTCTTATTACATTCATCAATTATCCAAGATTTTCATAGAACTACAATAATTTTTCATAGATTATTTTTTAAAAAAGAGAAAGGGACAGAATTAGCACATCCAAACTCTGAAATATGCCCTTTACACAAATGAGGTTAAGATATAATTAAAAAAGGAAATTATAAGCCAATGTCCCTAATGAATGTAGATACAAAATTATAATTTCAAAAAATAACCAATACTTTCAGTAAAATTACAGGATAAAAATATCATGGATACAGAGAATATAGTACATTTTCCCAATGGAGTAATACTCGGTTATTAAAATCAATGACTACATGGAATGCTTAGGCAAATGGATGTAATTAGAAAATGTCATGTTGAGCGTGGTAACCCAGTCGCAAAAGAACACACATGGTATGCATGCACTGATAAGTGTATATTAGCCCAAAAGTTTGGAATACCCAAGATACAATTCACAGACCATATGAAGCTCAATAAGAAGGAATACCAAAATGTGGATAACTGATCCTTCTTAGAAGAAACAAAATATTCTGGAAATTAGAGGGTGGGAGGGGCTTAGGAAGAAAGAGAGGAGGAGGGAAAAAAAGTAGGGAAGAATCCAGGTATGGAGGGACAGATATGATATACATAGGGTCAGGAATTAAAACAGAGGAGTGTAGCCATGGGGGATGGGGAACTTGGGTTAGCCACCAGCAAGTCCCAGATGCCAGGAAAGCAAGAGCCTCCCAGGACCTGATAGGAATGAGATTAGCTGAAATGCCCAACAAAGGGGAGGAAGAACATGTAGATAACATATTCAGATGTTAGGCAAAGCCCCCATTTGGGGGATGGGACCACCCATTCATCTCCTAATTCTTAACCCAGAAGGTTCCTGTCTAATGGAAATCCAGGGACTAAGTGTGGTGCAGAGACTGAAAGAAAGGCCATCCAGAGACTGTCCCACCTGGGGACCCAACCCATATAAAAGCACCAAACCCAGACATTATTGTTGATGCCAATAAGTGCTTGCTGACAGGAGCCTGTTATAGCTGTCTCCTAAGGCTCTGGCAGAGCCTGAGAAATACAGAGTCCACAGCCAACCATTGGACTCAGGACCGGGACACCAGTGGAAAAGTTAGAGAAGGGACTGAAGGAGCTGAAGGGGTTTGCAGCCTCATAGGAAGAACAACATCAACTAACCAGACACCCCAGAGCTCCCAGGGACTAAACCACAACCAAAGCGTATTCACTGAGGGAACATTGGCTCCAGCAGCATATGTAGCAGAGGATGGCATTGTCCGGCATCAGGAGGAGTAGGTGAGGTGGGAGTGGGTGGGTGGATTGGGGAATACCCTCATGGGCGAAGGTGGAAATCTTTCTTCAGAGACATGGAAGTTACTGTCATATAGGTATTTTCACTTGTTTTGGTTAAAGTTACCTGAAGGTATTTCTTATTAATTATAGGTGTTGTTCTTTAAATTCTTTTTTAGGTCAGCTATCCCTTGGATAAAGGAAGGCTATTAATTTATTTGCGTGAGTTTTGTGTTTGGTCATTTTCCTGAAAATGTGTATAAGCTGTAGTTCTCAGAAAAAATTTTGGGGTCACTTGTGTGTACTATCATATCATCTGAATAAAAGTGATACTTTTATTTCTTATTCTTCAACTTGTATCCCCCTGATCTCCTTTACTTATCTTATTGCTCTAAGCTGGAACTTCAAGTACTATATTGAATAGATAGGGAGAGAGCAGGCAGCCTTGTCTTGTCCCTGATTTTAGTGGAACTGTTTTTAGTTTCTCTACATTTAAACTGATGTTGGCTAATTGGCTTCCTGTATATTATTCAGAAGGAGATCCAAAGTAGACCTCAGAAATGGATGAAAGGAGGGAACTCAATGGGCAAGGGCATTAGAAAGGAAACAAGTGAGGGGATCAGAGAGTGGGGAGAGCTGAAGAGGACTGGGACAGAGAATGGAAATTGATAGGGGGTCATCTCTGGGTAGAGCCAAAGATCTGGGATCAAGGAAGCTTCTAGAAGTTAATGGGGATAACCCTAGCTGAGTATGCTAGAATCTGAGGACATGGAGACTGAAGTGGTCACTTCACTGAAGTAGCCAAGTAAGACTTCCAATAGAGGGACGGGGAAAAGAGTCCACCCACAAAATCTTCGATTAAAAAATAGTCCTGCCTACAGGCTGTGCAGGGATAAAAATGGAGCAGAGATTGAGGGAATTACCAACCAATGATTGACCCAACTTGAGAGTTGCCCCATTAGAAAGAGCCAATCCCTGACAGTATTGATATTCTGATATGATTTCAAGCAGGATCCTAGCCTGTCTTCTAAGATCAACTTATCTAAACAGATGCAAAGACCCACAGGCCAACATTAGTCAGAGCTTTGGGAAACATGTGGAAGAGGAGGCAAAGATTTGGGAAACCAGAAGTCAGCTGGAACCACAGAATACCTACAGGGTCAACTATCCTGGGTCCATGGGGCCTGCCTGAAATCCCTAACTGAAAAGCATGCAGGGGGCTGGACCCTAAGTCCCCTACACATTTTGGGCAGGTGTACAGGTCTTTCTTCATGGGACTTCCAACAGTTAGAGAAAGGGATGTCTCTGACTCTGTTGCCTCCCTTTGGATCTCATTTCCCTAGATGAACTGCCTGTTCTGGTCTCAGGGAGACAGGTTTCTGCATAGAACTATTGCAAATTAATGTCCTGCTTGTACCCAAGCTGGGGGTTGGGGTATTCCCCTTCTCTGAAGGGAAGAGGATGGGACAAGAAGAGGAGGGGTATGTAAGAGTGGTAATGGGAATAGAGAATGGAGGGACGCTGAGATTTGAATAAAGTGAGTAAATGAATGAATGAATGAATGAATAGAAAAAATCAGAAGAGATCTAGAACATGAACACATTCATTTAATAAAACTATTTCATAAAAGAAGGGCACATATTAACTATATTTAATATATAGTATAGTTTGGTGAAGTTAAAAATATAGAGTTGAAAAATATTTTACATGTACAGAAATCCCAAATTGTACTTTTCTCCTAAAATAAAAGGAGTTTTAATCAGGAATGTCTAAGATTACACCTAATAAAAGTTTTCTGGGATTTTGGATATTCACATACACACTGATTAGAACACATTTTTTCTTATAAAGTAGACCTCTGTTATCAAGGAAGGCAGACAATTAAGTCTCGATATTATAATGAAAATTATTAATTTGCCTATGATATTAACATCACACGGTGGGTTGTAGAGAATGTTCAGAAATTTGGGGTGCATATATTTCCTCCAGGATACTTGGGTTTGTTTCCCAACACTCACATCAGATAGTTTTGTATATTGGACTAGAAGAAGTAGATTCAAATGCCATATCATGCCTTTATTTAATCAGAATTTTCAACTAAAAGTTCAATCTATATTTTATAGTTAATATAACTTGGATTTTAAGGAAACTATACCTACTACATAAAAGACTCCAACACTTCTTTTCCAAAATTAAACTAAGTTAGTTGCATGAAGGAAAAAAAAGATAAGCACCACTCATTGAGAATATAGACACATACTAGAAAGAATATTAAAATAATTATTAAGAGATTCATGCCTCATGTCACCTTGAGGATGGTGAGTATTCTATTAAAATGTACCATTGAAAAATATATTATACATTAATTATTTATCTTTAATTCTATTGATTGTTTGCTTACAAATTAGCATGCTAGTTATTGTGCCCAGAGATTGTATTACCTGTTGATTCTAAACTAAGTTTGTGTGGTGCTTTCGTTCATGCAGCAATTCAACTGAGTTCCAGAGAGAAAGATACCATGGTAAAGTGTGGGTTTCTAAGAAGTGCACTCCACCTGGCCATGTGAATTTGTAAGCATGGAGGTAGTGTAGCAGTAACTTGCCGTGAGAACTTAGCTAGCCAGGTGGAGAGATTGGCAGAGCTCTGGGTCAGAGAGTCTGCCAAGCTAAGAACAAGCCGGTCTGTTCACCGCTTCCCTGCCACTGTAGTGTGGGATTCATATTTTTTAATTCACACTACAGTAATTTCTCTGTCTACAAAAGAGGAAGTAGTGGCATGTGTGTATGGCATGTTTACTGTGACAGTTTTACAAGACTGGTTGCAGAAAGAACAAGCTAGATACAGGTGAAGACACAAGCAAGAGAATGAGAAGGAGTCAGAGTATGTTCATAAAGTTAGTATGACATCAAGCACATCAATTCAGGCAGAAGCAAAGAGAAGCCAGATTTAATCTGTCATCATCGAAAATTAGATTGTATGGTGGATAGAAGCTTCCAGTCCTAGGCCTAGAGATGGGTAGAACAGAGAATAAATGCTCTCTACTCAGCCAGTATATTCAAACAGCTAAAATTATCATTTAAAATTGTTAGATATAAAGTAAACTTTTTGAAAATTACAAAAGTAATATCTGTGATTCAGAAAATGAAATAGGTAACCTTTTATGAATGAACAAAATGGTCTACTAACTTCTGGTACCATGTATGTTATTAAATATTATATTTGTTTCAATTGCTGTGTGGCATGAGATGAATGAAATATATATTATATTTACATATATGATTCCTAAAACAGCTGAGAGTCTCCACAAATTACCATCAAATAGTGTGTAGTGTAATTGTTCATTAAATGGATAAGATTTGAGAATAGAAATTATGACTACTATCACAGTAGTTTATTAATGCAATAAAAAGTCAAACAAAACTGTTTCTGGAGTGCTATCTCTTTGAAGCTAGGTAGTCAATGATGAGTAAGCTTCTAGAAGACAGAACATCCTAAGATAAGCACAGTCCAGTATACTGGGAATCTTCAGAGAAAGTGGGGTCAACAATGTGGAGGCAATGGCACCCTAGCTCCCACTAGGCTGTCAAAATCTAAAAACTTAAAATCTAAAAACAAAGGGGTAAAAATCTAGGAGGAATAGTGAGGTCTCTTCTGCATAAATACCAGGGATGCACAGCTTCAAAGCATCTCTGGCAGGAAGACCTAATTAAGGATTGCCTCAAAGACTGAAAGGCCAAGGATTACTGGTGCAGACAATGCCTGTAACTAGGGAACTGTTGTTTGGAAAAGATGCTTGCTTGGGACCAGTTCAGATAAGCTTGCTGCAGAGTTTCTCACCTGATCCTGGATTCTGTGTCATTGATTCCATGCCACCTCACCTCCAGCCCCCAAGGGCAAGTAGGTCAAGCAGTGGGTGGTACTTGCACAGCAGCATATGACCTTGTATAAGTTATTAGAAAAGTGGTGTGCAATTAAAGCGGGAACATGTTTTGTGTGCAAAGTTTTTCATGTTTTCACTTAGTTGACTCTAAATTTGTCTAAGGTAGAAAAATGAGATTATTAAAATGCTAATAGTGAATAACTAGCAATGTTTATGAAGTACTATTAAGTTCTTCATCAAGTATCCACGAAACAGATTTTCACTTATATATTCATTTACATCTCCATTGTGAACTACTTCCAGTTCTAAGATAAAATAGTCTCTATGAATGAATACACTTAGGATTATATTTGAAGAAGAGGCTTTCTATGTTTTTCTAAAATATACATAACTGAGATGACTGTATAAATAATGAGGTAATCTATTAAAATTTAAAATGAGTACACATTAATAATATTCATTAAATACCCCTTTCCTGAATTTTCTACTTCTAGCAATTGCTGTTTTATATTTTACTTGCTATCTAGGTTAAAGTTCTACGGTGGTATGTCCTCTGTGTTTATCTGCACTACCTATGTACCAACAAACTTATATATAATTTGTTAAATCTATAGTTTTCATAATTAGAGCTTACATTACTGTTAAATCCTACCATAGATGTGGGCAACTCTTATAAAAGAAAATAATTAGTTGGGGCTAGCTTACAGTTTCAGAGATTTAGTCCATTATATCATGGCAAGAAACAGGACAATGTGTAGGCAGGCCTGAGGTTGGAGAAGCTCAGAGTTCTACATCTTGATCCATGGCAGCAAGGAGAGACTCTGAACCACATCGGGTATAGCTTAAGCTGGGAAGTTTAGAAAACTGTCCCTCACAGTTTTACACTTTCTACAATAAGACCACATTACTCCAAAAGGACCACATCTCTTAATAGTGCCACTACCTATGGGCAAAGCATTCAAACTCATAATTCAAACTCAGTCTATGGGGGCCATTCTTATTTAAACCACTACAGTAAGGTACTGGTAAGAAAAGATTCTATATATTGGAAATATTTTCCAGAACAGCTACAGTTAATGAGGACAGTGAGGATATTTTCTGTAATAATTAAATATAAAAATGTCACTTTTAAACATTATATCACCATCTAGTTTGGCCTTCATGCAATATTATATCAAATTTACTGTTCGAATGACTTAAATATTCTCTCAATAGATTTTTCATAAATAAATCATTTATAATTTTATAAAGCAATAGTGCTCAATAATTGAAAATATTTCAAAAACACAAATCTTCTTTTATACTTTGTATTATACTCTTTTGTATAGTATCATATATTTCTACTTAATATTTTAATATTATTTCTTCTGTTCTATCAATGTATCTGAAATATTTTGAAGACAGTAAGAGAATGATCACATTGACATTTGTTTCAAGTGAATAATAAATTTTCCAACTTATATGAAGTGGTGCATTTACATGTTTGATATATTTTTTTAAAAAGCTTATCAATAATAATACTGCTCCTTAGTTATAATGAATCTGTGTGGAATAAGAATTGCCATAAGATATATCTCAGGAAATTATTTTAAAAATAATATCATGGAGTTGGGGATACCTGGTAGGAGTTTAGGGAATTGAAAAGAATATGATCAAAATATATAAAATGTTAAGGTAGATAAATAAAACCTATTTCTTACTTGAGATACAACAAAATTTAAGAAAAATGTAGCATCAGAAATCATGAAAAATTCCTAATAATCTGTACTATCAAAACAGTATTTTTCAAGTATTAGATATTTTCCACAAAATATAAAATTAAAAAAAATATCCTTGTGGTAAGATGAAGTGTGCTTTGAGTATAAGCTCACACATGGAGTAGCTGGATCTTGAGGTAGATTGGTTCCCATCTTCCTGATGAACCAACGTAGGGTGGCACAAAACTTTTGGGAATAAACAACCAACTTAAGGCACATTCCATGAAATGTAACCCATTTCACTACTATAGTTTTCAGGCAGGAAAAGATTTTAGACCTAAGGGTTTGTGTCTGGGTTGGTGTTTACATTTCTCTTTTTGGTAGCCTGCAGAGTATATTCCTTTACAAAAGACATTAGAACACATAAGTAAAGGTTCTATGCACACCCCAGCTACAGCTTTCCACGTTCAATGGGTTTTGTGAGTGTTGTCTTCAGCAATGGGGCCTTGCTCCTGGTTGCTGGAAAATAACCTATTGTCTTGGAAACAGCCTGGGTTGTTTGAAATTTCCATGGGATCTGTTTAAATGCAAGCCAAACCTACTACTGAATGCTTCATTTGGTGACAAGGGATGGGCAGTGGGGATGCCTTCTACCCATTATTAGAAGACTCCATTGAGGTTATATTTATATATTTTAGGAAGTTTCCATTGCAATTGGTTTCCATCATATCCCTCAAATATGCCTGAATTCTCACTGCTTCTCCTCTCAGTACCTCCTTCAACCCTATCTCCATTTCCCATCACAACTTTTCCTGTTCTAATCTTCCATGACACAGTCTAACAATGAAATATATTGTATTTCCTCCTCAAGAGGACATCAATGTGTCTGTCCCCTTAGTCTATTCTTCTATACCTACTCTTTCTGAGACAATGTAGTGTAGGTTAATTATCATTTACTTTATGTCTAATATCTGTACATAAATGAATACATATTATAATTACATTTTGGGGTCTAAGTTACCTCATTCAGGATGATTTTTTTTTTAATTTCCATATACTTGCCTGCAAATTTCATGGTAACATTTCTTAACATTACTGTAACATTCCCTTGTTTAAATCTACCACATTTTTTTCCACTCTTCAATTGAGAGACATCTAGGTTTTTTCTAATTCCTGGCTATTATGAATAGAGTGGTTATCAACTTTATTAAGTAAATGTCCTTGTGGTAGGATAAAGAGTCCTTTGGGTATATTTCTAAGAGTGGTACAGCTCGATTTTAGGTATGTTGATTCCCATCTTCCTGATGAAACACCATAGGGATTTCCATAGTGGCTGTAAAAGTTGGCATTTGTACCAGCAATGAGGGAATATTCCATTTACTCTATATCCTCATCATGAGATGGAACTGGTGTTACTGGCATTAGCCATTCTTGTAGGTATAAGGTAGAATCTCCAAATAGTTTCGAATTGCATTTCCAAGATGCCTAAGGATTTTGAACATTTCTTTAAGTGTTTCTCAGCCATTTGAAGATCTTCTACTGTGAATTTTGTTTAATTGGATTAATTTTTAAATTGGATTAGTTGTATTTTGATAATTTCTTGTATTATTTATTTTTGATATTAGTCCTCTATTAAATGTGAACTTCATAAAAATATGTTCATATTCTGTAGGCTGCTACTTTATCCAAATAATGGTATGAGTCCTTTGCCTTACCAAATGTTTTTAGTTTATGAGGTTCAAATTATTAATTATTGAATTATTGCCTGCACTAATGATCATTTCTTTTGACAACTGAGTTCAAGGCTATTTCCCCACTTTCATTTCTATCAGTTCAGAGTATCAGTTTATTGTTTATGTATTTGATCATTTGGATTTGAGATTGTATAGGGTGACAATTAGAGGTCTATGTACATTTTTCTATATGTAACCATCTATTTGACCAGTACCATTTGTTAAAGATGCTGTCTTATTTTCCTGCTTTTTCTGACTTCTTTATAAAATAAACCAGCTGTTCATAGGTATGTGGATTTATATTTGTATCTTCGATTTTATTGCATTAATCAACATATCTGTTTTATGCTAATATTCAATAAAAATGAAATATATATAACAAGGTAGATCAATTTTCTCATACATATAATGAATATGTTTATAAATGGTCTAATTTAATCAACAGTTACATATATTCTATGGATAATCATACTCATTAAATTTATTAATATCTAATAGTTCATACAATATATTATTTATAATTTAGTGAATTTAAGGTATAACTTTCAAGAGGCTCTTAGTATTTTCACAATGTTTTAAAACCATTATCACATCTAATTCAAGATTATTTTTGTTATTCTCCATAATTCTTCATTTCAATGATATAGACATTACTCTTCATACATCTCTCAAACATGATGAATATTAATTTGAGTAAAACTATGAATTTGAGTATAAGATGTTTAATATATGTGAAACCTTACTATGTATGTCATTCTACTTGTCTTCTTTATCTTAGGTCAATATTATCTAAATTTTAGATATGCCACAATTTCTTCACCATTCATCTGTTAGAAGGTATTTGCCATATTTTTCCCTTTGGACTAAATGACAGATTAAGATCATATGCTTGTTTTGTTTGTAATATATTTTTGCAATTCTGGATACTATTTAGTTTTTATAGAACTTATTTTTTTAAAGAACCATAAATCAAATGTTTCACCTCAGAAAGATTAAGAAGCCATCATATCTAGTTGTTTTTGAGGGCTGAAAAGAAGAATCAGTTGTATATCTCTAACTTAATATTTAGTATCCTAATAGGATTTCTTGGTAGCCTTTCTTCTGTATAATTCTAGCACTTGCCATTATTGTTTTATGTTAATTTCTATGTCCAAAATTTCATCTAAATATGGATCATGAGAGATGAAACTCCCTTTAAAGAAACTATAATGAATCAGTTCACATTCAAAATTCCATTGGTTAGAAGCACCTCATAGATATATATTTGGAAGTTGAACTTCTGATTCCTGTGGTTATTTGTAGTGCCCCTTTTGAGGAAACAACTATGATATTTGAATTTCCAACTTTCTTTATATGTTTGTCACCAACGTGCTATCTGTTTTCATTATTCATAGCTACCTTATATTTGTCACTTTCAAAAATGACACATACAGATAAAATTCACACTAGTTAAAATAATAGCTTTTATATAATATCACTAATAATGGAGAAATTAGGAACAATTATAAATAATACCTAACTCAAACATTAATATATTTATAAGTTTATATTTGCAAGTGTATAGAAAATTAACACTGAAATTATTTCCTTAGACAATATCATATTGTTCTGACTATCTATAGATTCTTTAATTCCCTCAATTATCCCCTAGACACAAACAAAATTTAAGACTAGCCAATATTCCATGTTAACATTTAGTATTGATGTGAACCTTCTTTTCAGTATAAAGTCCCAGATATTTTTAGAAAGGTAATGTAATATGGAATCTAATTTCAATAAATACCTATTAAACTCAACTGACTATCCTGTAATATTATGTTAATTTGATAAAAATAAGAAGTTAGGGGTCCACTACAGTCCTTCCTGTGTATGAATTGTGAGCACTGGGAACAATGAGCAATCTGTTAGATAACATAAATATTGTTACTCTAATGGTGAAATATATATTAACAGCAAGGGGAGGCTGATTCATTGGAACTTGTTTCATGGTTCTCAATAGTATACAATATTTTATGATGAATTTTACATTCAAGAAAAGATCAAAGACACTATTTCAATATATATGAAGTAAAATTTACTTTGAAACTACAGTAACATTATTAAGAGAGTGTCATTGGGAAATGGAGATGTTTATCATTGTTCTACTGAAATTTGTAAAGGCTATACATTTTCTTTATGTTGCACAAGTAGTATTGTCTATCATTAATCAGACTGCAATAGAATGAAAAGAAATGAATATATTTTCTTGAACTCAAAGAACACAGAAGGACAACTCTCATGATTGAGTTTCTCTAGCTAAATCTGATTATCAGAGTAATATATTTCACTATATATAAGACTAACATATCATCCTATACGCAAAACAAAATTTTAGAAAATGCTAAAATTACTTTTATGTTGTTGTGAAAATGTAAGAAATATATGAATTAGAAAGTTATGCTGAACATTTTTTTCTAGCAAATAAATTATCGAGAAAAATTAAACAAATTATATGCTGCATTGGAGATGTCTAAATCACTGAAATTATGAATACATTCCCAAAGGAAATTTTAATAATAGTATATTCTGTTTTACAGATAAAACTTTTTGTTAAAGTGTGCATGCTTCATTTAGGAAGGTGTATTTGATTAATTAATATCAAAGTATAAAACCCATTCCATTGAGGCTATTTCAATGTCCTTACAGGAATACCCTCATACTTTAACAATCATAGTTTCAAGATCTGAATCAAGTTCTATAGCATTTTAAACACATTCTCTTTATTTTAAAGTATACTTATTATAATAAGTCATAGTAGTGATGGTAGTAATGTGTATGGGTGTGTTGCAGTTTTTAGTTTAAAAGAAAAATCATACATGAAACCTTAAAGTCTTCACCAGAAATTTTCTATAATTGGCAGACATTATCAAAGTTACTTTAACAAGATAGAAAATTAATACACACACACACACACACACACAGAGAGAGAGAGAGAGAGAGAGAGAGAGAGATCACCACCACCTCCAACAACAACAAAAACATTAGCCTTTTAAATAAAAAATAACAAATTTACCAAGAAAGAAATCAAAGAAGCAATATCACTCTACCATTCATAATGTTCCTGACTTGTGCATTGAAACTTTAACACATCAAAAGAGTTCCCATGCTTATCTGTTGATAGGCTTAATGTTGAGAAAAAGACCTTTATACCAAAAGAAATGTAATTATTAAATGCAATCTCCACAAAAGTTCCGAAGCATTTCTCATAGAAATTGAACAATAATATTAAGTGGTCATAATATTTACAGAATTTAAATGCATAATTTGATTAATTGTTAATGAAATTGCAGCATATATATGCCAATAAAATTTTATTTAACCTTCTTCCAGAAGCAACCAAATACATTGTAGCATAGTTCCTATAGTAAACAACTCTATGATATATGTGCTTGTGGGTTTGTGTGTGTGTGTGTGTGTGTGTGTGTGTGTGTGTGTGTGTGTGTGTGTGTGTGATTGTGTGTGTGTGTGTCTCTGTGTATGCTATGTGGGTGGGTGAGGTCATATCAGTTATTTAACCACAATCAATAAAAATTAACAAAAGAATTGCAATTATAATCATAAATGTGTTATGTTTATTACTTCCTTAAAATTTTAGTGTTTATAAAATTCTAATAAGTAAAATTTTAAATAATAGCCACAGTTTTAATAATTCAGAAAAAAGTAGGTATTTCAGAAATAATATAATGATATTGACGAGTTTAAACATATTTGCCTGCTTCATGATATGTTAATGGACTACAGATTAATATTATGAAAATGTAGAATAATAACAGTTTTTGCTTTTACATTTAATTATGTGCTCTACATCCATTAAAATGTTTGAGTAGCTCTGAATGAGAAGAATTATACAATTATTTTTCCTATAGATAATTTTAAGTGCATGCTTAAGATTTTCATACCGCCATTATTTGATTTCTGTTATTTTGTCCTTTTTTTTTTCAGAGCTGAGGACTAAACCCAGGGTCTTCCACTTGCAAGGCAAGCACTCTACCACTGAGCTAAATCCCCAACCCCCTATTAGTTGACTTCTAAAAGTCAGGCTTCATTTCAAAATTTGTTGGCATTTTCATACAGTATTTAATCCAAAATTGTGTTAACTTTGACATAATTTAAGCAATATATCCAGGAATTATAAATGAACATGGATCATAATAAATAACAGCTATAATATTTTAGGTTTCTACAATTTTCAAGTTAACTAATGCTCTATGTTATACTGAATTTTCCATATAACACTAGAATGTAGTAGTGTTATTATCCTCCTTTTTCACAGGCAAGCACAAGTTCACAGAGCAAAAATAGCTGTCTCTTTTGAAAGTGGCAGTTAATATTCCAAACTGATTTCCCTTGTTCCAGAACTATATCACTTAAATACATTATGCATACAAATTTCTACTTGATATAGAATTGTCAGGTAATGAATGGAAGGAGGGTTGTGATCCCTCTTATTTGAGATGTTACAGCTGAGGGTTGTTGAGCATTTGGCAGATATATAATGGATATTGCAGTGTTTTACAGCATGTAACCTCTCCAAACTCTGGGATTCACTTAATCCCTATGAAATGAGTTGCCTGAGTTAAAGATAGAAAAGGTTGATCAGACTATTGATGTTTTTATTATGAAATTTATTTTGGACTGTGTTTTTAAAATTTCTTTAAATCCATATGTAAATGAAAGAACAGAAATATCATCTTGATTCAAATATTATGTGATTGGAAGACATATATCATTTAGTTTTATCTGAACTTTACATATTGTTATTTAGGACAATCAAAAGTAAATAAATGAACCCTATTAGGAATAGTTCAACAGCAATGATACAGATTCATATGACCTATTATAACTTCTTATTGCACTCCTAAGCTAGATTCCATATCTTTAGTTAAGTGATATGTCATTTGCAAATTACATTTTGTTTATAACAGGAAAATAATGTTTCTTTATTAAATGAAAAAGATAATATCAAATGGTTAGCTCAATTCCAATATCCATCTTTATGTATGTTACTATTTTACTTAGTTATTTCATTAAAAGTATTCATAGTTCATTAATGAGCAAATAAGCACTTTATTGCTTATAATAATTGGTTTCTTTGTGATAATAGGCTAAGTCTATTTTACAACTTGTATGCTACAAATAAATCCTCAGTATGCATAAAAATATCAGTAAAATTATCATTGGTTCTGGTCCCTTGATGTGTAAGGACAAATACAAGACAAAATATTACCTGATATTTCTATGATTAAATACATATAAAGTACCATTTTCAATTTAACAAATGTACTCTATAAATGACCTTTCAGTAGATTTTAATCTTTCTGCCTGATCCAATATTTGGACTTAAGTAAGATATTGGTAACTACATTTCTTTCTTGAATTTGAATGCACTGAGATTTTGTTCAAGTCAAATGCAAATTAACATAAACTAGGTAGTTATTACAAGAGGAATAGCAAAATCTTAGAATACTATTGTTTTGCATATCAAAATATTGGTATTTCGAGTTTTATAGCTTTACCAAAGCTCACTGTAAAGGAAGACTTCATCTTGGTGCCATACTTTTGTAAACAAGCACAAAATTGTACATTTATGATTAATTTCCACAGATATTATTAGTAACAAAGAAAACCTGTCTTTTTTCAAAAGCCCTAGTACAGCTATAGTCATGAGGCGAAAAATGTTGGCTAAGCAATAGTATTACTATTATGGCTATTTCAAAGAAGAATTTAAAAAATCAATTAAGATAGAATAATTTATAACTCATGATAAGAAACAAAATAACTGGAAATTCTTAATAATAAGCATCATGGACATTAAAATCATTTTTTGCAACAATATTTTCAGTAATATGGTAAATATAATAAGTTACAATCCATATGAAAAAGAATGATGAGAAAACATAATGATGGTATTATTGAAACTAGCAAGCATTTTTACTCTTTCCTCTGTTCAGAAAAAAAAACTAGTAGTGAATATTTACTTGCTGAAGTGCTTGACTTAGTGAATGCTTAGAGTTCTACTTTGGGCAGAGATTGGAAAAGAACCAGTGACTCTGAACATTTTATGTGATAGCAGACCATAATGGTGCTAAGACTGTAGTGGCTAGCCAGCATCACACAGTGAAGCAATAACAGATAATGAGACAATAATATACTTGCAGGGAGAATCATGAACATTTATTTCCCACTCAAAATGTTGTTCCACCTTCCTTCAAAGGCACTGTGTTGAGATTCCCTGTGGGTCCAAGAAAATTATTGAGCTTTCCAAGTTTATGAACACAAAACTACATGGAGAGAAGTGTTACCTGCTTGGAAAATATTTTCATTAAATGAGGCTGTCTGAATTCTGAGATGTGAAGCTTGAGCAGATGTAAGGTTTTGTGGTTTTGCAGCGAAAGGAAAGAGAAAACACTAAATCCATTGTTTGGCAGACTAGAGGGTCAGTTTGTGCCTGTAAATTGATTTGAAAGATGATATAAACAAACTATTGAATAAGTAGCAGATGTGTAACTTTGTCTTCCTATGGGTCCTGAACAACTGGAGTAGGGGCTATCCCAAAAGCTGTTGCCAGTACTTGGGATATGTTCTTCTAGCTGGGTTGCCCTGTCTGTTTTCCATGGGAGGGGATGCGCCTAGCCTCACAGAGACATGATGTGGGAGAATAGGGGATACCCTAGGGAACCTCCACCCATTCAAAGTAGAAGAGGAAGAGGGATGGGGGTAAAGAATGTGGAAGTGAATGACTACAAGGAGAGCAGGGAGTAGGATGTAAAATGAACAAGTAAACAATAATAATAAAGAAATAAAAGAAAAAAAATTGTAGGATAAAGAAATTCAGCTAAGTCACTCAGAAATTATATTGCTGCTTTAGAAGAGGAAGTGGCTTTGGTTCCCAGAACCCACAACAATTACCTCATAAACATTGGTTCTTCTGCTCCAAGTGTCCATTCTTTCTTATCTGTTCTCATCAGGTACCAGTATACACATGGTGGAAATGCATACATACATACATACATACATACATAATACATACATACATACATACATATACATACATATATAGAAGAAATCACACTTAGGGGAAACTCCCACATTCTTTATGTCCCAAGACTATTTAAAAATTCAAAATCCAAAATATTTTTTGAGATTTAAGGGAACCTTTTAATTGTAATCCCCCGTAAAATCAAAGTCAAAAAGCAGATCACATGCTTCCAACATACAGTGGCTCAGAATATGAAAAACGGGAAAAATGGAGCATAGTGAAATACTAGACAAAAGAAACACCAAGACTCAGCAGGGAAAACTTGAAATACTATAACTTACCTGATTTCAAAGGGCTCTTTGGGTCCTCCATTATTTGCAATTTTGTTAGCTGCAATACACTGCACTCTCTTGGGCTGGTTCCACATGGGTCTACAACTTTCCCAGGCAAACATTTCATGGCACCCTCAAGATCTTGTCTCCAACATGGTGCAGGCTCAACTTTCACAGCTTTACAGGATATTGTCTCCTGGCCTCAGTGCAGGCACACATCTGATATACACATAGCCTTAAGAGCTTTTCATTTTATTTTCCCATCATTTCAATATGGTTCTTGAAGTTCTTTTTTTTCTATTACATATATATATATATATATATATATATATACATACATATATGTGTATATATATATAATTTCAAATGTTATTCCCTTTCCAAGTTTCATGTACAAAAGCCTCCATCCCCTCTCCCTTGCCCATATGTGTATTCCCAATCCATTCCCCTTATTGCCCTACCCCATATTTCTCTGCACCTTGGCAGGATCAAGGGCTTCCCCTTTTTCTGGTGTCCCAACAAGGCTATTCATTGCTACCTATGAGGTTGGAGCCCTGGGTCAGTCCATGTACAGTCTTTCGGTAGTGGTTTAGTCCCTGGAAGCTCTGGTTGGTTGGCATTGTTGTTTTTATGGCGTTGCAAGCTCCTTCAACTCTTTCAATCCTTCCTCTAATTCCCCCCAAGTGGTCCTGTTCTCAGTTCAGTGATTGCTACAAGCATTGACTGCTGTATGGGACATGGTTTGGATGTGTCTCTTAAGACAGATCTATATCTGGTCCCTTTTCAGCATGCATTTTATAGCTTCATCAACCTTATCTAGTTTGGTGGCTGTATATATATATATGGGTCAAGATATTTTATATTATTTGGGACTATTGTGAAGGTTGTCATTTCCCTAATTGAAGACTTCTTAGAATTTAATGAAAATGAAGAAACAACAGTCCCAAAGGTATGGGACACAATGAAAGCTGTGCTAAGAGGAAAACTCATAGCTCTGAGTGCCTGCAAAAAGAAACAGGAGAGAGCATATGTCAGGAGAGGTGACCTTGACAGCACACCTAAAAGCTTTGAAACAAAAAGAAATAAATAAACCCAAGAGGAGTAGAAGGCAGGAAATAATCAAACTCTGGGCTGAAATCAACCAAGTAGAAACAAAAGGGTCTATACAAAGAATCAACAGAACCAAAAGTTGGTTCTTTGATCACAATATTACTTTTTCTTATGTATTTTTTTCTTTTTGCCCTGCTTGTGCTTTTTATTACTGTGGATCTGCATAAGAGTGATTGCTAAAAACAACATGACACAGTCAATACTAGGGTGTCTTGAATATTTGTAGTCAATGATATCAGTCCAAAACAGGTCAATTAGCGTCAGATTCTTAGGACAAGATAAAAAAGCACCCATGTTATTGCCAGTATCTTATAACAATGCTCTCCAGTCCAACCACTATTGTTGTTCTCCTCTGAAACATTTTGAGTTGAGCCTTCGCATCCCACATTATTTTCAGTACTACTATATTCCTGGCTTCTACTAGGATAGAAAATTAAGCATGGCTTACAATATTCAACTGCTTTCCTAACATATCATCTACATTTCACCAACAGGCAGCATGCTCAGTATTGCCACAGGAATATACCCATTCCTGGTACCAACGGTTATCTAAATTGTTGAGCCTTAGATGCTGCAAGGTACTCCTTAGTTACTTGTGCTATGAAGAGACGCCATAACCAAGGAGACTTCTAAAAGAATGCAAGTATTTGAGGCTTGCCTACAGATACAGTGAGACCATTAACAGTTATGGTTGAGACCATGGTATGAATCAGGCCGATGATATGGTAGTATATTTAGGTGACCCCAAAAATTTCACCAGAAAGCTACTCCAGCTGATAAACAACTTCAGCAATGGACTGGGTATAAAATTAATTCAAACAATCAGTAGTGTTCCTCTACTCACAGGATAAATAGGCTATCAATAGGATAAAACCGCAACCAACAGATTTGGAAAAGGTCTTTACCAATTCTACATCCAATGCAGGGCTAATCAAGAATATACACAAAGAACTCAAGACTTCAGAGAATCGCATAACCCTATTAAAAGTGGGGTAAAGAGTTAAACTGAAGAATACCAAGTGGCTGAGAAGCACCTAAAGAAATGTTCAACATCCTTAGTTATCAGGGAAATACAAATCAAAACAACCCTGACATACCACCTTACATCAATCAAAATGGCAAAGATAAAAAACTCAGGTGACAGTAGATGCTGGCAAGGATGTGGAGAAATAGGAAAATTCCTCCAGTTTTGATGGGATTTCAAGCTGGTACAACCATTCTTGAAATCATTCTCGCGGTTCCTCAGAAAATTGGACATAGTACTACCTGAGGACCCAGCTAACCCTTCCTGAGTATACACTGAAAAGATGCTCCAACATTTAACAAGGACACATATTCCACTGTTGGTAGCTATGCCCTTAAAACCCTCCATTATTGATGTCAATTTTATAGTTAAAGTATGACTGGGTTCATTAAGAGGTCAGAATGATGGAAAATCCACCGCCAGCTGCAGAAGGCTAATACAAATATGACAGACTTGTGACCTTTCTGAGAAACCAACATCCTGTTGATGTCAGCCAATTGCCTGAACACAGGAGCATTGTGTCCTTGGCTTGAGTAAATGTTTCCCACTTCCTCCCTCCCTCTGTTACCCCTGCTATGGTATAAATTCAGCCTGGGGAAAAATTTGTGGCCTTGATCAGATTCTTATCTTGGTGTCCTTCTTCGTGTCTCTTACCCTCCATTCTCTCCCAGGTGGTCCCCAATGTTCGCTGACTGCCATGTGGGCCAGGACACTCCACTATGTTCATTGCAGCCTTATTTATAATAGCCAGAAGTCGGAAAGAACTCAGATGTCCTTCAACAGAGGGATGGATACAGAAAATGTGTTACATTTACACAATGGAGTTCTACTCAGCTATTAAAAACAATGACTACATGAAATTCTTAAGCAAATCGATGGAACTAGAAAATATCATCCTGAGTTTGGTAACCCAGTCACAAAAGAACATACATGGTATGAACTCACGGATAAGCCTAAAAGGTTGGAATACCTAAGAAAAAATTCACAGATTATATGAAGAAGGAATATCAAAATGTGGATACGTCCTTCCTTCTTAGAAGAGAGAACAAAATACTCAAGGGAGGAATACAGGGACAAAGAGTGGAGCAGAGCCTGAAGGAAAGGTCATCCAGAGACTGTCCCACCTGGGGATCCATCCCATATGCAACCACCAAACCCAGGCACTATTGCTGATGCCAAGAAGTGCTTGCTGACAGGAGCCAGATATAAGTATCTCCTGAGAGCCTTACTGATACAGATGAGGATGATTGCAGTTAACCATTGGAGATCACAATGAAGAAGTTAGAGAAAACACTGACGGAGCTGAAGGAGTTTGCAACACCATAGGAAGAGCAATAATATCAACCAACCAGACCCCACAAGAGCTCCCAGGGTCTAAGCCATCAATAAATGAATACACATAGAGGGATGTATGACTCCAACACATATATATCAAAGGATGGAATTGTCCAGCATCAATAGGAGGAAATGTCCTTGGTCTTGTGAAGGTTCATTTCCCCAACATAGGGGAATGCCAGGGTGTTAAGGTTGGTGGGGGTGGGTAGGAGTGGGAGCATCCTCAGAAACAGAGGAAGGAGAAAGAGGTATGGGAGAGGGAGGGGAAGGGATAACATTTGAAATGTAATTATATAAAATATCCAAGGAAAACAAAATTTGAAGCATATAACTAATAATTGGATTATTCTGAAGATTGAAGAATTACAAAGTTAACAGCACATTTGTAGTTCTTACTAGGTTTTCTATAAAGTATATCTTCATGTTAAAAAAGAAATAGAAAATAAGGATATGATACACATATTAATTTCTATAGTACTCCATGAAGTTTATGTTAAGTTATTTTAGGAAAAATTCAACTGTGAGTTTTACTGATTTTTTGCTTTTATATTTAAGATTTGTAAAATTAAGTTACTGAACAATGTGTACAAATTTTCAGTTATATAAGATAAATATGATAAACTTGAAGTAAAATATCTTGGTTAAAATATACTGTATGAAATGCTAACATAATCTGTACTGTGACTTATATCTGTACAGATTTTTACATATGCAGTTTTATAATGCTCATATATGGTAGAAAAATTTAAATAACCATCAATATAATAGGTATCATTATGACATTTTTTACTATACATATTACAATAGTTTACTCACCATCATTCCACCTATATTTTCTAATGTTCCATGCTTAACTTCATGGTTATTTTTCTTCTCTCATATCCATTCTTCTCTTTCAAATGTTATACATATAAGATTTACACATTGGAGAACAAATATAAACACAAAATATTCTACCTTTATTCCTCCAATTACCATATTTTGTTACTTCTTTCTCTTAAGACATCCCAATACACCCTAATCCTGCCTATCCCAGGCATATATATATATATATATATATATATATATATATATATATATAGAGAGAGAGAGAGAGAGAGAGAGATTAAGAGACAGAGACAGACAGAGAGAAACAGAGAGACAGAGAGAGACAGAGAAACAGAGACAGAGACAGAATCAGAGACAGAGATCTTCATCCATTCTTTTATGATGGACTTCTCAGCTGATTAGATAAAATGAATGGTGTTGAATAGTGCAGCAATAACATAAGGTGACAGTAAGTCTGTGGTATACTGACTTAATATTACTTTTCGCATGCATCTAGGTGGTGGCATATCTGAGTCCTAATACATTTCTGTTTTATAGTTTTTAGAAATTTATACAATAGTTTCATGTAGAGAAATTTTAATCCAGCAACATGGCTGCTATGGCTGGAATATAGGTACTCACTTAGTACACACCTTTAATCCCAAACAATGTAGATCAAATTAGTTTGTAGATGGCAGAAGCCATTGTTTGAATGTTACTTTCAATTGGTGGACACACAGAGAGAGAAATCAGAGATAGATCTGAGGGAGGGATGGGATGGGCTCTTACAGAGGAGAAACCAGGAGGAGTAATAACAATAGAAATGTAAACAAATAAAATAACCCATAAAGAAGAGCAGAGCACACACACACACACACACACACACACACACACACACACACAGAGAGAGACAGAGACAGAGACAGAGAGAGAGACAGAGAGAGACAGAGAGAGACAGAGAGACAGAGGGAGGAGGAGAGAGAGAGAGAGAGAAGGAGGGAAGGAGGGAGGGAGGGAGGGAGGGAGGAAGGAGGGGGGGAGGGAGGAGGGAGTTAAGCTGGGTAAGTTTTACAGAGACAGGTTGCAGAGAGAAAAATTAAACACAAGTGAAGACAGAACAAGCCAGAGAGCAAGAAGTCAGAAGATTAGAATCAATAGGCACAGTTAGTTTGAGACAAAACAGAGCAATTTGAATCAGTCTACCTGGAGAGGCGTTTGATTCAGAAGAGCTGAGTTGAGCCAGCCAGCCAGAATTCAGAAAGAGCAAGAAACGGGGAGTTTATTTAGCAATAAGTCTCTGAGATAATTACATCTGGCAAAAAATATTTATGTTTGTTTTCATCTTACATTATCAGTAGCATGAAAAATTATTTCACTTTATGTCATCTCAAAATTTATTTTATACTCTCTTTATGCTCATAATTCTTTCTGAGGTTTAAATTCCATCTTTCTAATAGGTATATATTATGTATTTATATTGCAGATGTATTAGCTGTATGTATTTCTGTGTTTGATTGTTGTCTGTTCAGTTAATTTACCCATTTGTTGATTGGGTGATCTAGTGTTTGGTGTATTCATTTTGTGTTCTTTGAAGAATCTAGATATAAATTTTATAGATGTATATAAACAGTTGCATTTTCTCTCATGCTTAGGCTTTGACTTCATGATGCATTTTGTCTCATTTTATGTGCTCTTTCAGTGTCTTGTAATGGCGATTCAAATCTCTTACTTCATTTTTCATGTGATATATATGACTCCAGTTTCATTTTTGTATATGTAGATATCCATTTTTAAATACACTGTCTGTGATGATTAATGTTACTTATCAAATTGACATGATTTAAAGTCTCCTAAAAGACAGTTCTCCAAGGATGGCTATGAGGGAAAATTAGTGCTTAGGCATGTGTTCCAAGAGTTATATAGTTTATGTTTATTGAAGAGCGAAGATTCACACTAAAATTGAATGGCATCTCTCCCTCAGTTTGTGTCCTAATCTGTTCAAAAGGGGAAAAGCAACCTTAGCAAAATTCATGTTCATGTATTTTTACTTCCTAATTTTGGGTATAATAACTATTTCAAACTCTTGCTGGCTTGACCTCCCTCCCTGCCATGGAAGACTATGAACTATGAACAAGAGTAACACTTACTACCTGGACTTGATTTTGTTAGGGAAATTTCATCACATCAATAGAAAAACAAAAACAATACACTATCATTTCTTCAATGTGTGTTTATAACATCATTAATAACTACAGTGATAACTTTTTACGTGTTATTTTATTTATTTACTTTTTATTTAATTCTTTTACAGTCCAGACTTCATCCCCGACCAGGTCCACCCTCTGACTTTTCCACATCCCATCATTACTCTGCCTGTCTTTTTACAAGAGTGGTCCCCTTACCCAACACCTCCACACCAGAACTACCCACTCTCGGAGACTTCCAGTCTTTTGAGGGTTAGGTGCATCTTCTCTAACTGAATCTGGACCCAGCAGTCCTCTGCTCTATATGTGCTGGGGGCCTCACATCAGCTGGTGTATGCTGCCTGCTTGGTGGCTCAGTGTCTGAGAGAGTGAGTTGAGACTGCTTGTCTTCTTTTAAGGCTACCTTCCTCCCCAGCTTCTCCCAGCTTTTCCCTAATTCAACCATAGGCATCAGCAGCTTCTGTAAATTGGATGGGTGTAAATATCTGCATGTGAATCTTTCAGCTGCTTGTTGGGTCTTTGGGAGGGCAGCCATGATAGGCCCCTGTTTGTGAGCGCACGATAGCAAGCACCAGTATTATTGACAGGCCTTGGGGCCTCCACTTGAGCGAGATTCCAATTTGGGCCAGTCACTGGACCACCTTTTCTTCAGGCTCTTCTCCATTTTGTTCCTGCAGTTCTCTCAGGCAGGAAAATTCTGTTTCAACATATTGCATTTCGTCTAAGGCTCCTTCCTTTGAGTTCTGAGAGTCTCTCACTCTCCCAGTTCTCTGGTACATTCTAGAAGGTCCCACCACCTCCTACCTCCTAAGGTTGCCTGTTTCCATTCTTTTTGCTGTTCCTCGTGGCTTAGGTCCTGTTCCCCCTATACAAGCCCTGTTCATGTTCCCCTCTTTCACTCCCTTTCCTCTTTCCCATCTAGGTGCCTCCCTCCCTGTCCTGTGATTGATTTCTTCTCCCTCCCAAGTGGAATTGAGGCATCCTCACTTGGGCCATTCAGCTTCTTAACCTTCTTGAGTTCTGCTGATTGTATGGTGGGTATTCTGTACATTTTTGACTAATATCCCCTTACTAGTGAGTACATATCATGCATGTCCTTCTTGGTTGTGAGCTACCTAACTCAGGATGATATTTTCTAGTTCTACCCATTTGCCTGCAAAAATCATGACGTCCTCATTTTTAATAGTGGAGTAGTAATCCATTGTGTAAATGAAATATATTTTCTGTATCTATTCTTCTGTTGTGGGACTTCTGGGTTATAAAGTTATGATGAGACAGATCAGCCAACATTACTTTGGTTGTTTTGATGAGCAATGTTAATTTTCAAAAAGTTAATTACATAGGCTCCTCATTTTTGTTAGAAGTTGCGTTATAGCTCATTGTCAGAATACCTTGCACATAACTAAGGCATTCTTTTGAATAGAATCGGGAAACAATAATCCGTATATATTTACCATAGTAATAATGGGTTGTCTGTCAGTTCTTTGATAGTATACTTCTGTGATGGATTTTAATGAATTTTCCAACTCAAATCTTATCTAATAATTATCCATCTGTCAGTCTCTCTCTCTTTCTCTCTCTCTCTCTCTCTCTCTCTCTCTGTTGCTCTCTCTCATGTATGTGTGTGTATGTGTGTGTATGTATGTATGTATGTATGTATGTATGTATGTATATATTCTACTCATCTATCCATCTATTGTTCATCTATGTTGGTTT
This sequence comes from Rattus rattus, assembly GCF_011064425.1. Classification (NCBI taxonomy): domain Eukaryota; kingdom Metazoa; phylum Chordata; class Mammalia; order Rodentia; family Muridae; genus Rattus; species Rattus rattus. The sequence goes on from NC_046172.1 coordinate 111,398,614, forward strand.
TTTTTTTTACAAAACCTTTTATTTTTCCTTATATTGGATAATTTTTATTTACATCTCAAATGTTATTCCCTTTCCCAGTTTCTGCTTCAGAAACCTATTATCCTATCTCCCCTCCCCCTGCTTCTGTAAGAGTGCTCTCTCACCCACCCACTCACCCACCCACTCCCTCCTACCTCTCTGCCCTGACTTCCCCTATGCTGGGGCATCAAGCTTTGATAGGGCCAGGGCCTTCCTCCTATTGATGCCTGACAAAGGCCATTCTCTACTACATATGCAGTAAAGAGACATAGGGTTCATCCCTGTGTACTCTCTTGGGATCTTGGGTTCTTCAGTACTCATGGCAACCTTCTCCAAAATTGCCCATAGAATTGGTCAGTCACAAATAGGCTCCAAATAGACACAAGAATAAAGAATAATCACAAATCTATCAAGATCACCACCGAGAACTAAGGCTGGTCTTCAATATCAACAGAAATGACAGACCCATGGAAGCTGAACAACACTCTACTCAATGATAACTTGGTCAAGGAAGAAAGAAATTCAAGACTTCTTAGAATTTAATGAAAATGAAGGTGCAACATATCCCATCGTATGGGGCACAATGAAAGCAGTATAAGAGGAAAACTCATAGGTCTGAGTGCCTCCAAAAAGATACTCTAGAGACCATACATTAGCAGCTTGACTGCACACCTGAAAGCTCTAGAACAAACAGAAGCAAATATACCCAGTAGGAGTAATGTAGAAGGCAGGAAATAATCAAACTGAAGGCTGAAATCAACATAGTAGAAGCAAAAGGAACTATACGAAGAGTCAACAAAACCAGCAGCTGGTATTTGAGAAAATCAACAAGACAGATAAACCCTCAACTAGTCTGACGAGAGTGCACAGAGACAGTATCCAAACTAACAAAATCAGAAATGAAAAGGAAGATATGACACCAGAAAAATGAAAAAAAGGATAAAATGCTTTTAAAATAACACCGAAATGTGTAAACTATCAGTAATATCCATGTTTTTCTGCATTTTAAATAAGACATAACTCTTATGCCCCAAAAATTAGGTGAAGAGAAGCTACTTGAGTATAAACAAAGAAGAATGGATCCCTTTCATTTCTCTAAGCTCTTGAGGATAGGTGTGCTGTGACTAGTCCCCTTCCATGATAGACTGTACCTGGATATGGCAACAGAATAAATACCTTCCACTTAAAAAAAAAGAATAAGTTCTATATCAATATTTTATTCATGAGTAGTTATCATTATGCACAATAAAATACAAAGGTCATTCTATTTCTACAGATTCTGTTTGTAGGCTACACTCTCTTAGGTCAAAGCAAAACTTGGAAAACAACTGTTTAACACAATATGAAATAACTTGGAGCAGGTTTCAACTTAATGCTTGTTTTCATCAAACTGCACATAATTAATGCATCCAGTTTTGTAGATCTGGACATAGTATAACCATCACAATACAGTTAATGAAACACATATATCACCTCTAATTATTTTGTTGTATCCTTTTTACTTGTTTATAATTCTGTGCTAATAATATTTGTTATGCAATTTGCCATCCTAATAAAATGTATTGTCAAATATCTATTGCTAATTATAGGCATTATGGTTTACAAATCATCACTGAAACTCACACATCTTTGATATGCATAAGTTTATGCATAATGAAAAATGATCTTCATCTACACATTCCTTGATAACCAATTTCTTTGTGTAGTTTTATAATTTTGAATGTTTTTAATTGTTCAATTAAAGGAAATTAGGCTGCATTTTTTTCTGTAATAATCACTTCCCTTATAAATATCCTTCTTCTCTTCACATGTTGCCATAAATGGTACAATCCTATTATTTTGTAATGTTGAAAAATACCCACCTTCTAATTGTATACCATATTGTTTTGTCTATTCACCTTTTGAGGAACTGTTGTGCTTTGTTAATAGCAGAGACATTATAATTAACTCACTTTATAGAAAAATAGATCAAATTCATATACATATTGGTTTATTTTTTTCTTAAAGAAAAGACACCAAATACCCAAACAACCCTGAATAAAATGAGCAATGATGATCTCAAATTAAGCTGCAGAAGCAATGTAATAAAACAAGCCATCTCACTTTGTGAAAGCTGCTATATATGCTAGTCAAAGAGAACTTCCTCACCAAATGGTGTTTGAAAACACTGGGCACATACATGAAGAATAATTTAATTTTACTTTCAGCTCTCACCGTGAACAAAAATGAACTTCAAATGAACCAAACATCTCAATATGATACCTAAAACCCTCAAAGTGTTAGAAGACAAGCCCTGGAGAATGTTAAAACATATAGTCATAGCTAAGAACTTAAATAGGATAGCATTTTTTTAGAAAAGAGGCAGCAACTGATGAAACCAGACTTGAATTTAAAAAGCTTTATAAAGTAAAAAGCATCAGCTAATACAGATAAAGAGAAATCTACAGAGTATGTGAAAATCTTCACCAACTCTACATCTGGCAGTGGATTAATATTTAAAGTTACTAAGAACTAAGAAAATACCTAGATAATAAAAAAGAACAATCAGACAAGAGTTTTCAAATAAGAAAAGACAAATAAAAAATGAAAAAGGAAATACAAAAGACGCAGAAATACTTTACAAAGTATTCAGCATCATTATTCATCAAAGAACTACAAATTAAAATGACTTTGAGATTCAATTTCACCACAACCAGGTGACTGTTAACATGAAATCAAATGACCAGGGATGTACCTATTTGCAACAGCTAGAAAAGGAAACCAGCCTAAATGTCATTTAACTGAATAATGGACAAAGCAAATGGAGAATATTTACAAAATGGAATATTATTTCTTATGATGAATATACTTATGAAATTTTCAGGTAAATGGATGGAACTGCAAACATTGCAAAGTAACCCAGCACAAAGAAAAAACTCATTGTCACATTATCGGTACCTTGTTTCCTTCCTTTCTTTTTCTGTTTTTCTGCTTGCTTGGAACTCACTCTCTAGACAATGCTGACCTCAGACTAGAAGAGTTGCCTGTCTTTGTGTCCCAAGTGCTAGGAATAAAGGCTTGCACCTGGCTATTTTTAGTATTATTTTTTTAAGTGAATGCAAATTCTCTGGGCTTCTTACTCTTCTTGTCTAGAGTATAAAGTGATAAGTTGCAAATAAGAAAAAAAAGTAAAAGAATTTCTTTGATTCTCAAATTCATGCGCATTAAAATAGAGATTGAAGCAGTGTTGACTGAGTTCCTACCTTTTCTAAATCTACATGAGTCTTCATATAGTAGTGTGATGTATTCCTTGTCATTTTGAAGAACTACTTAGGAGATTAACAAGACTTCTATAAAAGATATTTTTGAAATCACTTTGAGTAGCACATGCCAAAGAAAATACCCAGAATTAATAAGTGAGTAAAGAAAACTACTTTTAAACAGATGTTCTAGAAATTCCATTTATACGTTTTGTTTTGTAAACCCCACTGACTAAGAAATGGATAAGCTTTGCTGTATGCTACTGCTTTGTAAGCTTACAGAGAGTAAATGGAATATGTAAGATTGTTCATAAACATACATGAGGACCAAAAAGATATTAGTTTACACCAGAAATTTTTGTGTGCTGGTTACATTTGTATAAATTTCAGACCTCTACAATGGAAGGTATCAGAAGTCATGTAACTGCACTTTAATATATGATCTCTTTGTTTCTTTAAATATTAATGTTTAGAAGTAAAATAAAAGATTAAATGGTAAAAACAGAAAGATGTGTGCATAATTCAACTTGGCTTGAAACTTGCTTCAGTAGATAAAGATGTTCTTTGTTAATGCTCTAACCTCCATCTCTCAGGTAATGTTCTAACAGCTGTTTTTTCTTGTTTTATTTTATATTGTTTACACAATAGGCATCTTTATCTGTGTGACGTGTGTGTGTGTGTGTGTCTGTGTGTCTGTGTGTCTGTGTGTCTGTGCGCGTGCGTGCGCGCGCACGCGCACAAGTGTTTAGATGGGGATACATGTGTATACTCATGTGGACGCCATAGGCCATAAAATGGATATCAGGTATATCACCCTCTATTTCTGTTAACCTTATTTTATGACATAATCTCTTACTGAAAATGTATCTCTTTATTTTGCCTTACAAAATGATCACCAATATGCCTTATGATTTTTTAACATGGTGCTTGGGATTGAAGTTTTTGTGTTTATGCTTGTATAACAAGAACTTTATTCACTAAACTATCTCCTAAATTCCTTCTTTTTACTTTGATTTGTACAGTTTGGTGTTTAATAATATTAAACCTCTCCTTATGTATCTCCTGAGCTAGAGTTACAGTATATATAACTTACACAAAAATCTCAGTGGACTATTTTACAAAAATACAAAAAGATATATTATTAATGTATAAACCCACAAACACCTTGACTAGTCAAATCAGTTTGGAACAATAAGAATCAAAATGATATAATCATCTTACATGGATTATATCCCTATAACTATTTTTATAATATATAAAATAGACAAAACAATGAAAAAGTATATAGGATTTCAAAGTTGATTCTTGTATTTATGCTCAACTGATCTATAACCAGGAACCAAAAAATACACTTTGACAAAGACAATCAGTGATATGGGAAAAACTGGATATGCATATTAAAAAATAAATACTGAATCTGTGTATTCTACAAGAACAGCTATCTAGAAATTTTAATTCAGGGACATGGCTGCTCTGATTACATCCAAAAACTTCTAGGTATTTGTGATCTTGTTGGAATTCAAATATGCCCATAGTATACACCTCTAATCCCCTTGGCTGGAAATCTGTAGTAAACACCTTTAATCCCGATAACCTCTAGTTGAGGAGAAGAAAAAATGATAATTCAGAAAAATATCTGACAGAATGGGTCAGAGATAAGATATGCCCAACTCTCAAGAGAAAAGTTACTTAAATGCAGGAAAATGAAGACAATTCATCAGTGAGTTGGGAGTTGAATCAGTTAGAAGTCAGTTCAATCAGTTCAGTCAGTTGGGAGTGAGTGCAGTTAGTGCAGAGCAGTGGAGTTAAGTTTAGTGCAGGTCAGCAGAAGCTGTTGAAGTCAGAGAATAAAAAGGATCCAGAAGATTGGAACAATTTGTCAGAGTTAGTTTGGGGCTAAGCAGAGAGCAATTCAGTGAAAAGCTGAGAGAATCCAGATTGAATCAGTCAGCTTGGAGAGGAGTTTGAGCCATAAGATCTGAATTAAAGCAGCCAGACAGAGTTCAGAAAGAAACTAGGAAGGGGTGAGCTTATTCAGCAGTAAGCCTTTAAGATTAAAATTACATATGGGGAATAAAAGTTATTTTCACATCCATCAATTGTTCTTAACTACTGAGTCATCACTCCAGACCTAGATGGAATTCTTTTAAACATTGTATTTTCTGCAAAGATTTTCTATTTCGAAATCATGATTTTTAAGCCCCTTCTTGAATCAGTCAAATATCTACATGTAAATTTCACAATGTGCTTAGGAAAACAATAAACCTAAATTTGACAGTATAAATTATTTTAAGAATGTCAACAATGTGAAAGTTTTGTCACCAAAAATTTTAGTGATCAAATTTCATTTACAACTGTAAATGGAAGTTTCATTTCTTTATGAAGAATATATAATATATTACAATTTCAGATATCCTTAAGGGCATAAAACAAGTTAACTGTGATAAATATGAAAAATAAAATCAAGTCAAGTAATTTATAATATATTGTTAGGGTGATGGGAGTTGAAGGCGTAGATGTGGGAGGAGTTGGGGATAAATATTATCAAACATATTCTAAGAAATACTCAATGAATTAATAATTTCACTTTTTTAAAATTAAAAATATAAATTAAAAAAATAAGTGGTATATTTATACAATGGAGTACTACTCAGCTATTAAAAACAGTGACCTCATGAAGTTCATGGACAGATGGATAGAACTTGAAAATATCATCCTGAAAGGGGTAACCCAGTCACAAAAGAGCACACATGGTATGTACTATTAGTCAAAAATAAAGTGCAGACCGACAGGAGCCGGATGTAGATCGATCCTGAGAGACACAGCCAGAATACAGCAAATACAGAGGCGAATGCCAGCAGCAAACCACTGAACTGAGGAACGGGACTGCTGAAGGAAGCAGAGAATGAACTGGAAGAGCTTGAAGGGGCTTGAGACATAATATGTACAACAAATGCTACAACCAGAGCTTCCAGGACCTAAGCCACTACCCAAAGACTATACATGGACTGACCCTGGACTCTGACCTCAGAGGCAAAATGAACATCCTAGTAAGAGCACCAGTGGAAGGGGAAGCCCTGGGTCCCAAGTTAAGACTGAACCCCAGTGAACTAGGGGACTGTCGGGGGAGGGCGGCAATGGGGGAGGGTGGGGAGGGAAACACCCATAAGGAAGGGGAGGAGGGATGTTTGCCCGGAAACCGGGAAAGGGAACAACACTCTAAATGTACATAAGAAATACTCAAGTTAATAAAAAAATAAAAAATAAAAAAAGGAAAAAAAATAAATAAAAATAAAAAATATAAGCTCAGAATTCCCAGGGTACAACTCACAAACCAGGAATAAGGAAGGCCACAACAAAGTATGGATGCTACAATCTTCCTCAGAAAGGGAAAGAAAATAATCTCAGGAGGTAGAGGGAGAGAATGATCTGGGAGGGACAGAAGAGGGTGAGGGTATAAGAGGGCAGATTTGGAGAAGTACAGAAGGTCAGAAAATTGAATGGACGTATGTAGCAATAGGGGATAGGGAACTGGGGTTTGCCACCAGAAAGTTCCAGATGCCAGGAAAGCAAGAGTCTCCCAGGACCCAGAGGTGATGACATTAGCTGAAATATCCAGCAAAGGGGGGAAGAACCTGTACTAACCATATTCAGAGTTTATGCAAGGCCCCTGGTTGAGGGATGAGGCCACCCACCCACCTCAACAATATGAATCCAGGATTCCTTCTGTCAAAAGGAAATTCATGGACAAAGAGTGGAGCAGAGACTAAAGAAAAGGTTACCTAGAGACTGCCCCACCTAGGGAGTTCATCCCATCTGCAGACACCAAACCCATGTAATATCACTAATGCCAAGAAGTGCTTAAAGACAGGAGCCTGGTTTAGCTGTCCCCTGAGATGATCTACCAGAGCCTGACCAATACATTTGTGGATGCACACAACCAAACATCTGACTGAGCACATGGACCCCAATGGAGGAGTTGGCAAGGACTGAAGGAGCTGAAGGGGGTTTCAACCCCATAGGAAGAACAACAATGTCAACCAACGAGATACCCCAAAGCTCCCAGGGACTAAACCATCAACCACGAGTACACATGTGGAGACCCATCGCTTTATCTGGATATGTAGAAGAGGATGGCCTTATCTGGTATCAGTGGGAGGGAATCGCCCTTGTCCTATAGAGGCTCAAACACCCAGCATAGGGGAAGAATATATCTCTGAGGAAGGAGTGGTGGGCAGGTAGGGGAGCACTGTGATAGAGTTAGGGGTGGGGATTTGTGGAGGGGAAACTGCTAAGGGGGATAATATCTGAAATGTAAATAAATAACCAATATGAAAAGAAGAAAGTAAGAATTAATTTTGGCAACTTAAAAAGAATGTATCATGAGCTACATATCTGATCCCAATATGTAAAGCAATGAAAAATTTTGAGTTGAACCCTGTGGTTGAATTAGAGAAAAGCTGAAAGAAACTGACACAGAGGGTGATCCTACAGGAGGACCAGCAGTCTCAATAAATCTGGACCCCGGGGATCTCTCAGGCACTGATCACCAAGCAGGTAGCATATACCAGCTTATGTGAGGCCCCCAACACATATATAGCAGAGGACTCCCAGGTCTTGGTTCAGTCAGAGAAGATGCACCTAAATCCTCAAATGACTGGAAGCTCCAAGGAGTTTACAGGTCTTGTGGGGTGAGTGGGGTAGGGACAGTCTGGTGAGATGGGTGAAGGGGAGGATGGAAGGAGGTATGGGATTTGGAACAGTACAGGGGTTGGACCGGGAGAGGAATAAAATCTGGAGTGTAATCATAAAAAAATAATGAAAGAAAGAAGGAAAGAAAGAAAATTCCATATATATGATTATATATATATATATATATTCTGTAAAATAAACAAATGTTGCCAAAAATGAAAATGTAGAGAAAAAATTAGTGTAATATGTATATACAGTGTACAGTAACTAAAACATTATATAAAAATGTGGCATATCTTTGAACACTTTTAGGCACATTCATCTATTTTTACAAAATCAAACATATGTTGATATTGTCTAAAAGCTATTGCAATAGTTCCCCTAAATTACCAGAGCATCTGTTTCAATAATTGCAAAATAGCTAATCTTTACTAATTTGGGACATGAGTTCTTAGATAAGCATCAGCATACAGTTTTGCCAGCTGTATCCTAATGCTTCACATGCACCTCTGTGCAAGAAGACATGCCGACAGCCTCACTTTACTACACACAGTTCCCTCTCCTGGTAAATCAACCCCCCGGAGATCATTAACTGTTCCACTCAGCAGGGAAATTTACATTCCTGCAAAAATAGATAGGATATTACATCTTTAGAAGTCATAATTTCAATTTAACAAACACATTTGTGAATAAGATGGTTTAAAGAGGACACAATAAGTAATCTGCACTTGATAAAGTTTGTATTTCCTATCATTGTAACCATATCCCCGAACACTTCCTGCTAATTTCTGAAATATTATTTGTATGTATTTTAAAATATTGCAATATATGTATATATTATTCCTAATACATAAATCCTATTTTGTATGTACAATGTTACTTAGATGCACTTCTCAGATCTGAAAACTTGGTATTATATAACCAACTTCAGTGCTTTTCCTTGGACAACAACAATGAAAGCCAAACACACAATGGATTTGAAATAGAGAAAAAGGAAAGGGTACTTCGGACAGTTTGGACAGTGGCAAGGGAAGGAGGGACTGATAAAATTACATCAAAATCTCAAAATATACAAAACCATTAAAAATTAAAACACTGTCTCTTGATGGCCTTGTCTTCAATCTCTGCTCCACTCTTTGTCTCTGTATTTCCTTTAGACAGGAGCAATTCTAGGTTAAAATTTTGTGAAGGGTGGGTGGCTCCAACCCTAAAGCAGGGGTCCCACCTAACCTCTGAGTACAGTGTGAAGATTTGATGCCCCAGCATACAGGAATGATAGGGTGGTAGGGTGGCAGTGGGTGGGTGGGTGAGGGAACACCCTTGTGGAGGCATGGGGAGTGGGGTAGAATGGGGATTTTAAGAGGACAAACTAGGAAATGGGATAACATTTAACATGTAAATCAACAAAATAGCCAATAAAAAAGAAAACCATAATAAAAACAAATTAAAACACTGACATATTATTAAAGTTTTGTATGTTATATTTAAATTTTGACCTTTAAAATATTAGCATACTTTTATGGTTTTCTACTTTTGTAAGGGACTCAGTTGTCAGTTTTAAACTTAACATCACAATAACATACCAGGACATGATGCTAATTTACATGATCAACAAATAATGTAATTAATAATGATTCTTTATTAAATAATATTAAATTTTAATTGGCAGAGTTAAAAGTGTAAGTGATTTACAAAATGAATTTCTAAAGTTCGAAACACTTAGTAAAATAATATTCATTGCAATAAAGTGAGGAAAATATTTAGGAGTGGGAATTTTGATAAACCAAGTAAAAAGTTACAAATTTGAACCTTTTTATCAGTAGAATCTAAAGTCATTATCTCTACATTGTTGCCTTAAAACTCATTAGAAATAGTTGATTTAAGCATTCAACTATTTTTAAAAGTACTCTAAAATAAATCAATAATATTCTGATAAAATTAATGATCACCTCACAACATCTCTAGCCTTCATCTAGGGATTTTTATTTTATATTTTATTTTACTGTATTTTTCTTTGGAACATTCTTATTTTGCATCTCTAACTGGACGTGAAGGCACTATGTAGATTAGGCTGGCTTCAAGGTCAATGATATGCACAAAATATGCCTTCAAAATGCTGATGTTACAGGAATATGTCACCACGATTTGCTTATTTTACTTAATATTAGGAATTTTCAAATATATTCTACAATAAGTAAACAGAAAGTAATACAAATAACTGCTGAATTTGAGTTGATTTTTACATTTAGAATCACATATTAGAAATTGAATCTTTCATAATGGCTGCAGATGAATTGCAAATATCTCTTGATAATAATTATATATGATATGTAAGTTAGTATATCAAAATTCTACAAGCTGACTTATGAGAAGATGAAAGTGGCTCTATAAACAGTGTTTAGTGATAATTCTATTTTTGGAACTTCCAAGCAAGAGAAGAACTTCAACTGGTTTATTTCTGTGAACTTTTAAGTGTGGAAGAAAACAACAGTTTATGTGAAAGATCTTTCAAATTTTTATTTCATGACAAACTTATTCATTATTTAGTAAAAAAGACTAGCAATAAAAAAATGAAACTCTTTCTACCAGATAGTCATATTAGTCTTATTTTTCCAAACCTATAAGAGACATATATTTTGAGTAAAACAAATCAAATTTGACAGAAAAAAACATTACTGGCAAATCTGCCAAAATATATTACCTACTAACATAAAATGCATCTGTCACTCCCTGTGAAAACATTGTTACTGAGCTTTAGCTCAAAGCCATGATCAAGTTTGACTCTTTTAAATTTGAGGAGTGTCTGCAAAATCAGATGTTTATAGGCCAAGTAGTGAAAGTCATAGAACTGAAACAACACATTTGCCTATAGGATCTAGCAGTACAAAAAAATATAGAATCTTAAAAAATATTGAAGTGACCCCTTTCAATGTTTATAACAAACATTCTATTTCAATTTAAGAGAAACACTGTTATAGCAAAAATAAGTAAATAAACCCCATAACCTTTACAAATACATGTTTTAGAAATCTCTAGGATCCTTTTATTATTATGTTTTCATAAGGATATATAGAAATACATTTAAGGATTGAACTTTCTTAATTAGAATTATAAAGAAATAATTGACCCACCATTGCTGACTGTCGAGTCATCAATAATAAAGTATAATTGGGACTCTATTAAAAAAAACTTGTCTGGTGAAAAAATAGTAGGACTTACTTTTTTCTGAAAAATGAAAGAATAATAATAATAAATATTTCTTTCATATAGCTAAGTTCAATTAGAATTTTCTATGTCGATGACTTTTTTTACTGCTCTGAATGCTACAAACTCCTGAGTATAATTTTATAAAAAAAAAAATGTAAACTGGGAAAATATTTTACTAAACTCATTATAATATTTGAAAACATTCACTTATCCATATGCTTGCGGACATGATTTACTGTTGCCATCATTCACAGCTTTGCTTTTGGGCAGGCATGTTCACTTTTGTTATCGTAGACAGCTCTGTTATTTTGAACCACATATTTTTTGTGATGAACTTTCCTTTGTATCCTAATGTGTTTAATTGAATACCTATTGCAGCTACCCTCTAAATTCCAGAAAAAAATTGCAATTTTACAATCAAAATGTCTCCAGATACTTTATACCTAACTGAAAACTGATACACATGTGATAGCCTTAAACCAAAACAAAGGCAATGGTGATATGTGTCATGTGTAAAGACACTTGATACCAAGTCTGATTCTTTTAGATTAGTGCCATTAACCTATGTGGTAAGAGTAGTGAAACAACTTCTGAAGGTTGTTCTGTGACATCAAAAAACACGCCCCTACAGATACACAAGAGGATACTCACAAACATACACATATACTTCCCACACCCAAATAAAGAGTCTAAATAAATAAATAAATCTTAAAGCTTAAAAACTAACAAGTAAAAGCAAGTAAGTATCAAATAATTTTCTATTTGTTTCTAATGTCTAACATATTCTAAAAATATTTTCTTCAACTAAAAAATATTGACTAATTGTAATATGAATAAATCACAATAGTCATTTCATTTGTTAAGTATTTACTTCTTTAAAGACTTATGAAACCCTATGAATGTTAATGTAATACACTTAACACTTTTATTTGTTACACATACACACAAACACATTTATATATATACATATATATATATAAAATATATATATATATATTATATATCAGACATAGATGTTAATTTAAATTCAAATATGCTATTTTAATAGGAATTGAATAGAATATTTTGAAATTAAAATGAGCAAACATGTATGCAGTTAGGAATTTATCATTCATTATTAGCTGAATATAAAATATTCTAAAGTGAATTGAATCAACTGAACTAATTAAAAGTTGTTTTGCTCAGGAAGAAAAGACTCAGAATGCAGAAAAGTAGAGAAAGATACTAACCATATGATAGTGAAGGAAAGGTTAAATCAACATTTAGTTTCATCAAACTTAACAAATTATATTAAGGAAAAGCTTTATTGAAACATATATGAGTGTTCTTTCAGCCTTTAGAAACATTAATGAAAGAATACTATACCTTCACTTATTTAAATTTACTACAGATATGTAATTAATCAAAGATGTTATAACTGCAGATTCTGCAGAATACTAAATAGAGTTGAAATCTGAACAGATAGCGCTTTTCTTCACTGTTACTGTTTTTCTATATTAACTTGAGTATTTCTGTGCATTTAGAGTGTTATTCCCTTTCGGTTTCACGATAAAGCATCCCTCTCTCTTCCCTTATGCGGGTGTTCCTCCCCACCCTCCCCCATTGCCGCCCCTCCCCGACAGTCTAGTCCACTGTTCAGTCTCAGGGACCCAGGGCTTCCTCCACTGGTGCCTTACTAGGATGTCCATTGCTCCTACGTAGGTCAGAGAGTCCAGGGTCGAGTCCGTGTATGTTAGTCTTTAGGTGGTGGCTTGGTCTAGAAGCTCTGGTTTGCTTGGCATTGTTGTACATATGGGGTCTCGACACCTTCAAGCTCTTCCAGTTCCTTAGCACAAATGTTCCAGTTTCATGGCTCTGTGCTCCATGGATTAAGGGGGTGAAATTTTCTCTATTAGATACATATTATATTACTTACATTTCAAATGTTATTATCTTTCCTGGTTTCCTGTCCATAAGCTCCCCATACCCTCCCCTTTCCTCATACAGTTATTTGCCACATCCATCTCCATGCTGCACATGTTCCCATACACTGGGGGATCCAGCCTTGGCAGGACCAAAGGCTTCCCTTTCCACTGGTTCCCCAACAAGGCTATTCTCTGCTATATATGCAGTTGGAGCCCTGGGTCAGTCCATGTATAGTCTTTGGAGAGTGGCTTAGTCCCTGGAAGCTCTGGTTGGCTGGCTTTGTTGTTTTTATGGGGCTGCAAACTCCTTCAGCTCTTTCAATCCTTCCTCTAATTCAACCCAAGGGGGTCCTGTTCTCAGTTCAGAGGTTTGCTGCTAGCATTGACCTCTGTGTTGGACATGTTCTGGATGTGTCTCTCAGGGTAGATCTATATCCGGTCCCTTTGCAGCATTCATTTTATAGCTTCATCAATCTAATCTAGTTTTGGTGGCTGTGAATATATGGGCCACATGAGGGGCGGGCTCTGAATGGCTGTTCCTTCCATCGCTGGTAGAAACTTTGCTACCATATCCCCTACTGTGGATATTTTCCCCCTTTTAAGAAGGAGTGAGAGCATCTGCATTTTGGTCATCCTTTTTCTTGAGCTTCCTGTGGTCTGTGGATTGCATCTTGGCTAATTTGAGCTTTTGGGCTAATAGCCACTTATCAATGAGTGCATACCAAGTTTGTTTTCTGTGATTAGGTTACCTCACTCAAGATGACATTTTCTAGTTCATTTCATTTGCCTATGTATTTCATGACGTCATTGTTTTTGATAGCTGAGTAGTACTCCATTGTGTAGATGTACCACATTGTTTTAATCTATTCATCTGTTGAAGGGCATCTGGGTTCATTCCAGCCTCTGGTTATTATAAATAAGACTGCTATTAACTATATGTGGAGCATGTGTCTTTGTTATATGTTGGGGCATCTTTTTGGGTATATGCCCAAGAGAGGTATAGCTGGGTCCTCAGGCAGTTCAATGTCCAATTTTCTGAGGAACCTCCAGACTGCTTTCCAGAATGGTTGTACCAGCCTGCAATCCCACCAAAAATGGAGGAGTGTTCCTCTTTCTCCACTCCTCACCAGCATCTGCTGTCACCTGAGTTTTTATCTTAGCCATTTTTCTGGGTATGAGGTGGAATTTCAGGGTCGTTTTGATGTGCATTTCCCTGATGACTGAGGATGTTGAACATTTCTTTAGGTGCTTTTTGGCTATTCAATAATCCTCAGCTGAGAAAGTTTTGTGTAGCTCTGTACCCATTTTTAATAGGGTTATTTGGCTGTCTGGAGTCTAACTTCTTGCGTTCATTGTATATTTTGGATATTAGCCCTCTATCAGATATAGAATTGGTAAAGATCTTTTCCCTATCTTTTGTTTGCCATTTCATCTAAATGACACTGTCCTTTGCCTTCAGAAACTTTGCAGTTTTATGATGTCCCATTTGTCGATTCCTGATCTTAGAGCATAAACCATTGGTGTTTTGTTCAGGAAATTTTCCCCAGTGCCCATGTGTTCGAGATACTTCCCCACTTTTTCTTCTATTAGTGTATTTGAGTGTATCTGGTTTGATGTGGAGGTCCTTGATCCACTTGGACTTAAGCTTTGTACAGGGTGATAAGCATGGATGGATTTGCTTTCTTCTATTATGATGACCTCCAGTTGAACCAGCACCATTTGTTATCTTTCTTCCACTGGATGGTTTTAGCTCCTCCAGGTGACGATAGGTGTGTGTGTTCATTTCTGGGTCTTCAATTCTGTTCCACTGTTCTGTCTGCCTGTCTCTATACCATACACACGGTATGACTATTGCTCGTAATACTGCTTGTAGTCAGGGATGGTGGTTCTGAAGTTCTTTTATTGTTGAGTATGGTTTTTCTACTATCCTGGGTTTGTGTTATTCTATCGAATTTGCAAATTTATCTTTCTATCTCTATAAAGAATTGAGTAGGAATTTTGATGGGCATTGAATTGAATCTGTAGATTGCGTTTTGCAAAATGGCCATCCTTACTGTATTACTCCTGTCAAAGAACATGGGAGTTCTTTCCATCTTTGATACCCTCCTCAATTTCTTTGTTCAGAGACTTGATGTTCTTGTCATACAAATCTTTCACTTGCTTAGTTAAAGTCACACCAAGATATATATATTATTTTGGACTATTGTGAATGGTGTCATTTGCATAATTTCTTTCTCAGCCTATGTATCCTTTGAGTAGAGGAAGGCTACTGATTTATTTGCGTTAATTTTATATCCTGATACTTCGCTGAAGTTGTTTATTAGATAAAATGAGTTCTCTGCTGGAACTTTTGGGGTCACTTAGTTTGTTTTTCAGGTAAAGTAGTTCTCTGCTGAACTTTTTGGGGTCACTTGAGTATACTATCATATCATCTCTAAATAGTGATATTTTGATTTCTTCCCTTCCAGTTTGTATCCCTTTGACATCCTTTCTGTCCCGCACTATCTATCGTCTCGCCAGCAAGAACGCACGCGGACACCAGGATCCTTTTGCAGCAAAGCGTTTTCTGAACAGCTCTCTTGAACAGGGACAGGGGAACCTCAAGCGCTCGCCTTATATAGACAGCAGGCTGAGGCTATGCTAATTGTCCTTCAGGGATTGGCAGAGCATGAGTTATCTTATTAGCATGGTGCTGCTCACTCATTAGCATATTATCAGCCAACTGATGGCAGGTGCAAAGCCTGCACATGCGCAGTACCGTTCATTCACCACAGGGAGGGCGGCACCTTTCCTTGTCTGATTTCTCTGGACAGGACTTCGAGTACTATATTGAATAAGTAGGGAGGGTTGGGGATTTAGCTCAGTGGTAGAGCGCTTGTATGGGGCGAGGCCCTGGGTTCGGTCCCCAGCTCAGACTTGGTAGGGAAAGAGGTGCAGCCCTGTGTAGTCCCTTGATTTTAGTGGGATTAGCTTGGGTTCTCCATTGTTTGATGTTAGCTACTGGTATGCTGGATATTGCTTTTACTATGTTTAGGTATGGTGTGAGAGTCTGTGACGTCGCGCCTCAAAGTTGGCACTGGTTTCCGCCTTCCACCCTCCCAACAGTGAGCGCTCCTTGCAGTAAACAAGTCCTTATTTGGCTATGCCTGCCTGGCCTGCTAGCTTTAGTGACAGCCTATCTGCAAGATCCACGTGGCTTGCTAGGATTGGCCAGCGCTAGCTATTTAAGTGTGCTGCTGTGGGGGCTCCCCGGGGGCAGAAGATTGTATCAAGGTTCCGGAGTAAAACTGCTTGAAGAAGATCTCCTGTGGTCGTGTCTTCCTTGCTTGGTCGAGGTTGGGCGTGGCAGTATGGACCTTGAATTCCTGATCTTTCCAAGACTTTTATCATGAGGTGGTGTTGAATATTTTAACATGCTTTCTCAGCATTTAATGAAATGGTCGTATGTATCTTTGAGTTTGTTTTTATAGTGAATTACATTGATGTATTTCCGTATGTTAATCTATCTCTGCATCCCTGGCGTGAAACCTACTGGATCATGGTGGATGATTGTTTTGATGTGTTCTTGGATTTAGTTTGCAAGAATTTTATTGAGTATTTTTGAGTCAATATTCATAAGGGAAATTGATAGTGCTCCATCTATTTCTATTTTGTGGAATAGTTTGGACAGTGTTGGTATGAGGTTTTCTATGAAGGTCCGTTTGAATTCTGCATTAAACCCATTTGGTTGTGGGCTCTTTTTGATTGGGAGACTTTTAATGACTGCTTCTATTTCATTAGGAGTTATGGGTTTGTTTAGATGGTTAATTTGTTCCCGATTTAACTTAGGTACCTGGTATCTATCTAGAAAATTGTCCATTTCCTCCAGATTTTCCAGTTTTGTTGAACATAGGTTTTTGTAGTAGGATCTGATGATTATTTTTAATTTCTTTATATTCTGTTTTATTTTTTTAATTTATTTATTATATATAAGTACACTGTAGTTGTCTTCAGACACACCGGAAGAGGGCATCAGATCTTATTACAGATGGTTGTGAGCCGCCATGTGGTTGCTGGGATTTTAACTCAGGAACTCTGGAAGAGCAGTCAGTGCTCTTAACCACTGAGCTATCTCTCCAGCCCTCATATTCTGTTTTTATGTCTCCCTCTTCATTTTTGATTTTGTTAATTTGGATACACTCTCTTTCACCCGTGGTTAGTCTGGCTAAGGGTTTATTTATCTTGTTGACTCTGTCAAAGAACCAGCTCCTAGTTTTGTTGATTCTTTGTATAGTCCTTTTCGTTTCTACTTGGTTGTTTTCAGCCCTGAGTTTGATTATTTCCTGCCTTCTACTCCTTTATTTCTTTTTGTTTTGGACCTTTTAGGAGTGCTATCAAGCTGCTGACATATGCTTTCTCCTGTTTCTTTTTGCAGGCACTCAGAGTTATGAGTTTTCCTCTTAGCATAGCTTTCATTGTGTCCCATACGTTTGGGAATATTGTATCTTCATTTTCATTAAATTCTAAGAAGTCTTTAATTTCTTTCTTTATTTCTTCCTTGACCAGGTTTGTCATTGAGTAGAACATTCTTCAACTTCCATTTAC